>NW_005054527.1:932722-954529 GCF_000277835.1 Geospiza fortis
ACAGAGGGCTCATTAACATGAGTATTTTATTTTATGAAAGGGCTAATCTGTTTAATAGGAAAATGGAAGCTGTTTAAAAATAACTATTTTTTCCCAGCATAAGAAATATTTTCTCTGTATGTTCTATTGATTTAGAGGCAATCCAAATCCTGAAAACTTCAGCTGAAATCTCTTTTTGGGCTGCAGTTAATGTGAGGATTGCTTAAGAGAGCTGTCTGTGGTAAATGTGCTGGCATAAATGGACTGCCACTTTCATCTGCCAATTTTTGGCCTTCAGAAAAGAATGGTGGCCCCCTCCTGAAGGTTCCCAGTAACTTTTATTTTGCAGTCTAGCTGAGAACCTGATCCTTGGGAATACAAACCAACCAACTTACATGGGACACCAGGGCAGGTGAAAGAAAATGATGGGATATTAATGGGTTTTGCTGGTTTTTAAGAAAGCCAACGTTTTATGTGGAGAGAAAACACTGAGCACTAACATCCTTTCTATGTGAAACTTCTGGTTTTATTAATAAATAACAGGAAATAGAAATGCTTGGCAATGTTAGTTCTCAGAAGTAACTCTATGAAAAGTCATGACCTGTTTCAGAATATGAAGGTTAGCTGTGAATTTAGAGAGAAGTGATGATAAGGGTAGGAATAGAATGTCCAAACAAATAACTTTAATTGTGCATTTTCCCAAGTTCTGTGTGATAAAGAGGTCACACTGCAGAGCACTGTGAGATGTGCCTTCAGAAGGGAAGGGTAGACTTCTTCAAGGCAGTGTCACAGATAGATACATCCCCATTTAGAAATGGTGACGATTTTCCAGGTCAGAACACACATCTAGTGATATAAGCCAGTGATATTTGTGTGTGTCTGTGACAGCCATGGGAACTGGTTAACTGGGGAGCATGCTCATACGTGAAAATAATCTCTTATTCCTTCAGCAAATATGATGAATTTTCCATCTTGGTGTTCCAGTGAGGAAGAATATGAAAGGGAAATTATTTCACTGGCTGAGATCCTAAACATGAACAATGTCTTTGTAAGCCTCCTTGAGAAACAACATGGGCCCAAACTCTTTATTTCATCATAGATGAACCTGAAAGAGGAGCAGTCTAAAAAGGCATAGACCTCTAAAGTGTGTTCTCTCACAGCCTGAATGAGTGCACTGAGCTTTCATGAATCCTGACAAGCATAACTGGGATTAGAATAAAGTAAAATATAATGGAAGTTCTTTGTGTATGGGAAAGTTTCCACAACAGAGAACATAATGTGAAAGATATCCTTATAAAAATGAATGTAATTTATGTATGGTTTGCAATATTCTGTGCAAAATAGTCACATAGGGAAAAAGCCTGAGACGATGCCAGTAAGGCTTTTTGACTGAAGATATATTTTAAATCTTTTAAACTTGGTTAACTTAACTTTAATTTTTCCCTGCCATGATCAGGGACACATTCTACTTGAGCAAACCTGATCTAGAGGAAGGTGTCCCTGCCCATGGCCAGGAGCCTAGAACTGGCTGATCTTAAAGGTGCCTTCCAACCCAAACCATTCTGTGATTCAAGATTAATTATAGTAAAATCATTTTCAGCTATAACGACTCATTAAGGAAACTGATGTTGAAACTTAATCACTGTGAAACTTGGAAGAAGAAAATAGAGTAAGACTGCAGGATTGCAACTCTGAAAAGGTATTTTATGTTTCATGGGCATAAATATATTTCTAAGGGTCTCAAATACGTGCTGAAAATGTTCAAGACAACAATATAAGTGTAATTTTGGGAAAGTGAGAAGGGTGCTTCAGCATTAATTAACACAGCTTGTCATAATTACATGAGTAAACACTTCCAAGACACTTTTTGAGAGTGCCAAGTCTCCCCCTTTGTCACTGCTTATTGGAGATGCCAAAATATTATCATGACACTCGAGCAGTCCTGCAGCCACACTGCTGATATATGAGAAATAACCTGAGGGGGATTTAGCGAGAGCAAAAGGACTGACTGGTGTTCCCATGCGTTTATTTGATTTACTTTTAATAACTTAGCACATAAATCATTCAGACCCAGCTACTCAGATTTAATAGTAAGCCACAGTAGCAACTCTAAAGATTTTTTTTTTTCACTAAGCAAATGTTACTGAACACACATTCTGAGTTTACATTCTTTCTTCACTCAGGGATTGCTCACTTCAGAAATACTTGAAATTATGAATAGAAATTAGAGTACCTAGTACTATTTAGTCTGCTTAGTCATGATTTAAAATGTGATTGTATTCCAAAGGGCAACCTGGTATAAATAAGGAAGATCTATGTTTTTGAGATTGTGATTAATTTTGGTTTAGATTTTAGAAGTAAAATGATTGTTTTAAGTCAGGTTTTACCACCTCCCAAGAAGGACCATCTCTTTTTCCACTTCTCCCTTCCCTTTTCTCTTCCCCTTCCTCCTCATGCTTAACCTACTGATTGTGTTTGCTTGGTTTGTGTGGTGGGTTGACCCTGAGCTGGACAACAAGTGCCCACCAAATCTGCTCTGTCACTCCCCTCCTCAGCAGGTCAGGGGAGAGGAAACATAAGGAAAAACTCAGACTGAGCTGAAAGAGGGAAAATTCCCTTATTTAAGTAGAAAAATTACAAGTAGCTGATTAGGAGGAGCCCAAAATCTGGTGTATTCCACATTTTTAAGAAGAGCAGATCTATGCTTTAAATAGAAGGTCTTTTATATCTGCATTGTATCAAACAGTATCCACAATCAAACCTGGAATTTTGTGATGTTTCCTTGCTTTCCTGACATACCCATCAAAGAGAGGGGCAGTATAGAGAAGTAATACTGGGACTTGGTCTGAATAGATGCAAATTAAACTTGCAGCAGGATTTCTAACATCCCGTAAGGGCGCAGGGCAAGGCTGTTTCCTAAAAGCCTTTCTTGCCTCCTGAAAACATTCCCATGCCTTGGAAAAATCCATTCAGTTGCATTTCTATCATCAAGCACAAACCAAGGTAGAGCTTCTAGACCCAAAGTCATGGAGCAGTCCCACCTTGAATCCAGATTGCATCAGGATTAAAATTCTCCATTCCACATTTGTCTTGAAGAGAGCTGGCTGAAAGACTCCAAAGTGGAGCCAGGGAATGAACTAAAAACTATGTGGGCAACCAGAAGGTTCAGTACTCAACTGAGACTTCTGGTCCTCCTTTCCTAAGCAGTAAAGGTAAAGATAATGATTTGTTAAGCAGCAAAGGTATGCCTTTGATTCCTGTCCCAGGCTGCCAAGGAAAATGTGGATCCCTCTAAATATATACCTGACACTCCTTACAAAGGGAGACTCAAGCTTGGCTTTCTGCACTTGTGTATTATTTTTAGCTTAAGTGAAATTAGTCCATCTGCTAGTTTTACTAGGAATTTTTTAAGAAGAAACTTTCTTTAAAAAAAAAGTGTTCTTTTCTCTTTTATAGTGAGCACAATTTCATCCAGCCCATTTTTTCTTATTTTAAACTAAAACTAATTACATACCTTTTCCATATATAAAAGAACCATATGCATTTTATTATATTTTCATATGGTTGAGGCAGTCTTTCTTCACAATATACCATGGGATGAAAAAAGAGAGCAGTGGATGCTCTTTAGAGCTACAGCCATCTTTATGAATCTATTTATTCATTTCCTTTCCTTCTTTTCTCCAGGGAGCCCTGAAGGTGGCCAGGGTCATCACAGCAGACTGAAAACTGATTTGAAGCCTCAGAGGAGGTAATAATACTTTCATTCCTCCCTTGTTTAATCCTGACAAACTAGCTGTGGCTCTCTGCAGATTAGTAACATGCAATATGGCGTGGTAGGACAGACCAGGTTTCAGCGTGTCCTTAAACTTCATTAGGGATCTTCCCATTTGATTAGAAAGATTTTTGTTTGGATCAGAGCTGCAGTAAAATCTGGGTCACTGGGTTAATGGACAATAAGAAACAATTAATTTATAAATCTGTCAAGTGATGATGAGGATGTGGAATAGAGTTTAAGTCTGTAGGGATTTGGAGGATGCTATTTTCCCTTTTTGTCTCTTGCTAAGGTAGAACACACTTTGTTCGTTCCAGTTTTGGAGACATTTTAACTCCCTAAATAACAAGTCATGCTTTCACTTGCCCACATTTTGTATTTTTTTTTAGCTGACTGTGTAAATCCTTTGGCTGCTCAGTGAGTATTTGTGAGCATGAGCAGCAAACCTCCCTCTGAAAGTGAGCGGCCGATTTTATGAGCATCGAATGGGTAACCAAAACAATAATGTTTCTCTTCCACTTCACAAGAGGGAGCAGAGGATTTGCATTCAAGCCATTTTAATCATATCACTATCATACTGTGCCCTTTATCTAGAACTACATATCAGCCAAAGTTTACTTGAAAACGAGCCTGGGTTTTGCTCAAATAAGCTAATGAACCTTTGTGAACTTCCAAGACTGGGCTGAATTTCAACTTTGGAACAATACTTGAAGCCAGGTGAGTTTTACTGTAAATATTTCCACCGTGGTTCCAGCAACAATCTGAACTTGTTTAACTAGTTTAACTAAATGCTTTTGTAACAGTGAGGACTGGATGACAGAGTTTTTGTTATGAAAAAACCTGCAAAGTAAGAGCAGTGATAATATGCTACTGGTGAAACTGTGTGCTGCATTTCTAAAAGTGCAGATTGAAATGTTAAATATAAATGTTCTCTCTCTTCATCTATACATATTCATATACAGGAACCAATAGAAGAAAATGTCCTCAAATTAATTGCATATCTACAAAAATACTGAATCTGCTCTCTGTAGGTATATAGATTTATAAAATCTAAGACAAAATGAACGTTACTAATTAGACCATTTCTAGTCTCTATAAACCTCTTTTTAAGGGTTTGAACTTAAATATAACTCCTTACAGAAAGGAAAGAGAATAAATGGGGGGATTCAGTGCAAGAACTAAATATCACCACAGAAGCAACAGCAAATTTTGTGTACTTCTGGAAAACAGACTAGAGCGTAGAAATCTGTGTCCATCCATAAATCCCCCTCTGTTTCTACCCTCCTACCCCAAAACACTACTTGGTTTCCTAAGCAGATGGAGCTAGCATGGAGATGCCTTCACACAGCAACGCAATTGCTTCAAGATGGACCACAGTGCTTGAATAAAATAAATAATGAATAAGTAACAGTATATGCTGGGCTCTTGAGTAGCCTCAAACATAGGGATTTATAGAATGATCACCCACCATTTTTCTGAAAAGCATTTGAAGTTTGTTCCAAACAGTCAAAAATGCAGTAAATACATGCAGCCAATTCCCTAATTTAAGGTCTGTGAGTATGGAGGCAAAAGAATGGAACAGTACTGGGACAAGTACCCTCACACTGGTGCAAAACTGGTGTGACTTGATGAAGAAACAGGTAATTATCAGAGTAACATCCACTCAGAGCTCTTACGAGGCGGTGGTGGTGTGGTATTCCAAGGGTTAAAGTTTTGTAAGCTTCTTTTAATTGTTGAGTAAAGATTGTGTAAAAGTTTTCTTTCTATAGCATTAATCTGTAGATTAATGTTTCCTGTGTTTTAATGACATGTTCCCCAGCCACAGATGAGTGGTATAAAAAATGTTTAATTAGAGTCAGTCATAGCCTGCTGGCAAGCAGTGACCTTACCTTCAACCCAACATGCTGGATAAAGAACTTGCAGTCCTTTTTGTTCCCTTCACGTCAGTTTCAAGCCTAAAAGGCATAAAGTGTATTATTTTGCATATTCTGCTGAATGTTGACCGTAATAAGAGAACAGTAATATCTGTGTTTTCCAAGCAATTTTTTGTTATTTCCTGCTTGGAATTTACTGAGAGGGTTGTGTGTTTGTGGAAAGGGAGACAGAGACACAGAGGGCTGAAAGTTCAGCAGATTTTTTTTGAGTTTTGGACTGCAGCTTCTGTTTTGTTGCCTGTACCTAAAAGCAAGCATTAGCTAGTCTAGCCTGATTTTAATGTAACCACTGCACTTAAGGCTTCCACTCACCACTAACTGTTCCCTGAGGCGTTTATTAGTTCAGGCATGTATTCCATAAATTACACAGGGGGCACGATACTGTGTTTCAGTTTATCATCTAGATATGTCTGTGTTTTTAATCTCTCCTGGATGATGGAAGCAGGGGGTTTACCTCTTTTACCATGCACTCTCCTGTTTCCTGGTAAAAAACAAGCTTTCCTAGGAAAGCTTCTCGTGCTGCAGTGCAGAAAGGAAGAAAATCTGTCTGCCATTATATGCTGATACAATTAAATACATGAGCTGGCTCGCATTGACATGGCTTGGCTGCAAGTCAAGAAGGTACCCATAAAAAACCCTAAAATCTGTGTGTGCATGCATTCATGTGTGCCTGTGTATAAAAAAACAACTGGGACATGCCAATTATTTTTCTCCTGGTTTTAAAATGGGACTCCACGCTCTTATCACTGCCAAAGTAAAAGAAAACAAACCAAGTGTTTCTTTCGATCTGCCTTGCAACCTTTATCAGCTTGGTAAACATACAGTGGGAAACCAAAGAGAAACTATTGGTGTTCTTTAGCAGAAAGAGTGAACCAAAACCAGACTTTCTGAGAGTTTATGAGAGCATGTAAAAAGATCATTTCCTGCCAAAGTCCCTAGCTATAACTGGAAGATCAAAATGTCCTGATTGGGAGATTGTGTTAGTCACAAAATATGATATACACATTGCATTTTGGAGCTATCATCTACTTAACACTTACTGTTGCTGGACTGGGAAAAAACAGCACATATGTTGCTACCTTATTGAGTGCAGCAGTAATAATGAAAAGGGCAGAGGAGGTGGAGGGGAGAAGAAAGTTCCTGCTGGAAGTAGCCAGGATTGTGCTGAGAGGACAATGCTGGAGTGTGAGTGAAATCCCCTCCAGTTACCTCTGGATCAACTCAGCCCCACTACCTATGAACTCCTGGCTCTCTGACAGAAAAACAAACCATGCACCATTCTGCTTATGCAGGGAACAAAACCAGCTCAGCCTGCCAGCACACACTGTCTTGCTCTACTGCCCTGGTGCCTCTGATGCTTTTATTTTCCAGTTGCTAAACTCGGAAACAGGGTCTGCTGCAGCTCCTGGATTGTTTGCCAGCCTGTCAGAGCTCTCCTGCAGATGCTGAAGGTGCAGTTATGTATTTCAGTGCATGCATGATTAACCCAGGTATAATATCAGCTCCTCGGCACACATGGAAATGCTAAGTGTGTAATAACGAGTAGGACAGGTTGAAAGTTATTTATCAAGGCTGTTTTTAAATGTATAACTGTTCATGTTTTACTTGGAAATTAAATTATCTATGGAAAGAAACCCAAAAGGTGCCCCAATGAAAAATCTGTCTGGGAGTGTGGCTATGATGACTTGTGAAAACTGCATTGGGTTTTTTATGCTCCCCTGTGGGCTAGGGCTCAGACAGCTCTCATGAAGCACCAGGTTCAGCAAGAGAAGGGATTGTAAAGCATCAAAAAAGAAGTTGCTTGCTCAAGAACCCTAATCAAGAGACGATAATACAGTGACAAAAGGCATTTTTACCATGATTGGGCTAATATTGTCTCAATCAATTTTTTAAACAAATGTCATACTTTTATTTTTTAATGCAATTTTTAATGAAATCAAAAGTTTGTCTAAGAAACATGGATTAAAACATCTGACATTTATAAAAAAAAATTCCTGACTTAATAGTAACCAGCTAAGCAGAGCTTAATTTGTGTTAGAGTTCTAACTGGAAATACTGTTATTTCTGCTCTGGTGCATATAAATGTGATGGATTCCTACCGTGAGGAAGACAAACTAGAAGGGAGTAGGGGAGCTGATACATTAAATCAGCCCCATCCTTGTCCTTGCAGCTGCTGCTTTTTGGTGGTAGTCCATAAAGAAGTGTGTAATACTAAGGAAGCAAAAGAATCATGAGCTACATTGAGTGTGATGCTGATAAAAGCCAAGCATTTTTAACATTACTTTCAAATCTATATTTTTTTTATGTTCGTGTATCCTGCAATAACTTTTTATCATCAGGTTTTGTCTCCACATCTTCCTGTGACGCTGATGTCTACAGCTGCATCTTGATGGTAGAAACAGATTTTAGTTTCTTTTCACTTTTTTCCCCTTATTTTAGTTCCTGTCTTGACTTTATCATACTTGTATTGTTGCTGATCTCACCCATCAGTGTTTTGTGTGAGAATTTCTTAGGGGTCCTGTCCAGCTTAGATGCCATTCCCTATATCTTTCTCTGCATGTATTTGCAAGTAGGGTGGTAAAATCCTCCCTTCTTTATGAAGGGAAGAGAGGGACTTGGCATGTAAAGGGCAGCTTAAAAAATTGCCAGCCCTACAGCAAGATGTGGCTGGCAAAGGCTGTGACAGCATCCCTCAGCCAACCCACCTTGTTCTGCTTTCAGTCTGGGTTCACTTCCCATTTTGCTTGGAAGACAGAAATGTGCTAAACTACAGGAGCCTTGAAAATCATTTTGTCAGAGATTCGTGCATGCAGACTGCTCTTTTTGCTTGTAATATTGAGAGGACAATAGAAGTGCTGACATTGTAGAACCAGAGAATCATTTAAGTTGGAAAAGACCTTTAAGACCATCAAGTCCAACTGTTGTATCTGTTTTACTGTTTTAACTGTTTAACTACTTTATCCTTGTGTAATCTCAGTGTTATAAGGAGGACCCCAGCATTAAGGAGCAGAGCACAGGTTACAAAAGATTTGTTTCGACATAAACAGCATCTTGAGAAATGTTCCTTGCAATCTATTGGTCACTCACAGCTACTCAAAGTGCAATTCTAAATAGAGTTTATCTTCTTTATTCAGTAATGTACGTTTTCATGCCTTGTTCCCATTAATCCAACTGAGATGCCCATTAATCTGGTATTCTTATTATCACCATACTTTGAAACAGACCAGATTTCCACAAGAAATCATGATATCTATCTAAGTCTTCTCTCAGGTAGGAAAAGCAAAAGCACAAAGCACTTTGGTGTCTATAGGCTGTGTGTTCTATAAAACAAGGCTTTGTGTGGTTGAGATAAGCAGAAAACAATTTCATCAATCCATTTAAAAGGCAGTGGCTTTTTTACTCAACATCCTTTTGATTCAAACCTATGACTTAATGCCTTCCTTGACATTTTAGCACTGAGGAAGACATTATATTTGTGTGTGAACTAAGGAGTGGCTGCAGACTATTTCAGATCATTTGGCTTCATCACTGAAACGCCCACCTCTGCTTTCAGCAGGGGAAGAGGGCAGAAAAACCTACTTAGTGCTGCATTTTTCTGCTCCTATGGCATTTGTTCATCATAGAAGGTACAGATTAAGAGTGTTGTTTGTGGGGCTCTGGGAAGACACTACAGATAATGTTCTGTGCTTCCCAGTTATCCTCCAGAGTCCATTCTGCTCCCTCTCTGCCAGGCCCTGGGGACCCCAGGGTCAAGGTGGCTGTGGTGATGGCATTGCCACAGAGCTGCTGTGTATTTCCTGCTGAGAGTAAGCTGCTCCCCAGGCTCTGGTGGTAGAGCCTTGGGTGCTGGACTTGCTCAAATTGACTGCCAAAGTTGCAGGCTATAGAATTGTTTTGCTTGGAAGGGACCTTAAAGATGATCTTGTCCAACCTTCCTGCCATGGCCAGCGATAATTTTCACTAGAGCAGGTTGTTTAGATCCCCATCCAGTCTGGTCTGGAATGTTTCCAGGGATGGTGCATTTACAACTTCTTCTGGCAACCTGTTCCAGCATCTCACCACCCTCACACTAAAGAGTTTCTTCCTAATATCTAAGCTAAGTCTACCCTCTTTCAGCTTGAAGCCATTCCCTCCTGTCCTGTCACTCCAGGCCCTTGTAAATAGTCTCTCTCCATCTTTCTTGTAGCCTCCCTGGTCCTGGAAGGCTCCGATTAGGTCACCCTGAAGCCTTCCCTTTTCCAGACCGAGCAACCCCAATTCTCCCAGCCTTTCCTCACAGGAGAGGTGATCCATCCCCCTAATTATCTTGCTGGTCTCCTCTGGACTTGCTCCAGCAGGTCAGCAGAGATGGGGTGTGGGTACACACAGTTTGTGGTGATTGGGAGTGGCTGATGGGCTAATGAGCTACAGCTGTGAGCAGCAGGTGAGCAGCATTGAAGGTAACGAGTGCCCAGGGGCACTGCCCAACCACCAAAGGGAACAGAGGGCACACAGGTGCAGTGCATCAGCAGGAGGGGATAAAAGGCTGGGGTGTGGAGCAAGAAGGGCAGATGCCTGCAGCTTTCTGAAGCGTCAGGATGTTGCTCTGTGTGGGTTTTCTGGAATTCTATGGAACTCTGTGCGTCGTGGCCACCTCAACTGTGCCATGTGCCACCACTGACCAGCTGGGAATACTGGGGAGCCAAATCACCTCCTCCATCCTTGGCTGCTGTGGTTACCAGACATGTAAGTCAGAAGTGACTTGATTTGTTTCTGGGGTCATTTGTGGGGGAGAGGAATGCAGAAGGGCTGGTGTTTCTAAAACTGTTACTTTTTAATTGCTAAAGTATTATATAATTCACAACACTGCTTTGGGACTTGTCTTTTAGGCATGCATGTGTATCCTGACAATTGGATTTGTTTAATTGCTGTGTATTTCTGTGAAAGTAATTAATGTTCTACATTATGTGACAAGTGCCTTTCACCAAGCTTTGTGTTTTTGTTCTGGTCATTCTACCCTAAGTGCACAAGTGGCTTTCTCTACCATGTCCACATGACAGTCTCAATTGCAAAATAGAGGTTTGGGGGTTTTATTGTCTCATTCAGATTAGTAAATAAGACAAAAGGAAGGAATGTTGTAACTGCATTAAAGATTTTGGGTTTTTTCTCCAGGTAGATGGATCCATTTAATGGTTTAGAAAGAGAGGTGGTAGTTTTCATGTAGATTATAATCTAGATGGTTTTATCTGGTCTTGAAGGCATCTGTTGGACTTTGTCAGCTGTGTGTCACAATCACTTGCTGTTTTATTTCTGTTAGCTGTTTTAAGATATAGATATTGCTCAGATGCTCTGACTGAACCTTGGTGTAGGCAAAGAGTTTGTGGTGATTGGGAGTGGCTGATGGGCCACAGCTGTGAGCAGCAGGTGAGCAGCATTGAAGGTAAGGAGTGCCCAGGGGCACTGCCCAACCACCAAAGGGAACAGAGGGCACACAGGTGCAGTGCATCAGCAGGAGGGGATAAAAGGCTGGGCTGAAGGACGAGAAGGGCAGATGCCTGCAGCCTTCTGGAGTGGTGTGGTGTTACTCTGTGTGGGTTGAAGCCTTCTGGAATTCTATGGTGATGCTCTGTGTGTCACGACCATCTTGACTGCAACAATGGGGTTTGCTGTGAGTAATTTTGTAAGAACTTTGTAATGGTTTAATTGGAACAAAGATTTTTTTTTAAGCTGCACAACATGGGACTAAATGCCGTGCAGAATCTTCACACCTCTGTGTGGGAAATGGTTTTCCATGTCACACAAAAATACTGCTGGCTGACAAAAGAAGTCTAATTCTCCACATAACCTGACACATAAATTTGCAAGATGGCTTTTTGGAAGAGGAGGGGTGGCCATGCCTCAGCAGGATGTTGCTGAGATATTGCAATAGTGCTGGTGTCTGACAGTTGTGGCATTTTTGGTAGAGTCTGTATTTAGAATCTAGGGCCTTCAATATTGAGGTAATGTAGAAAGAAAAATGTTGTGATTCTTTGAAAAATAGCCAGTATTTTCTGAAAATATTTTATTCCTTTCTATTTTGAAATGTCAAAAGTAATTTTTAAAATACATTGTGGTAGTCAATATTTTGGTGAAGCTTTTCCAAATAACTCTGCATTTTGTTATATTAAAATTGAGGGACTTTGTAAAACAATTCCTAAATTTATTGAAATTTGTTTTTTTTATTTGCTTACTTCTTTGTTTACTGTGTAACACACTGACAATTAACAGTTGGCACTGCGAAGTGTGTCTGCCCATATGATTCCAGCTTTGGTGCACTTATGTAGAGAGAAAGTTATAAAGACACATTCAGGGTGTTCCTATTCAAAATGTCTTCCAGGCAATATGTTTTACAGGTAGATAATTCCAAAAGAAAACATATGATCATATTAGAATGGCATTAAAATGTTATTTGCTATCAACAAAGAATGTGTTCAATCCAGATGCTTTGACTAGAGGAAGGTCTGTTCAAAGAGAAAGTGTTTGAGATGGAGCTGTTTCTTTTTGAGGGAAACTTCTCATTTTCCATTAGGTGATTGGAAACTAAGGGCTATTATCATTGTCGTTTTTATTTTATTCCCCAGCCATGACTGGGAGTCAGGAACCACACCTGCAGCAACGTGAGTGCTGAAATGTGTGTGTGCGAGTGATGTTTATGGCCAAAGCTTCCTTCATTAGAGCCCTTCTGCCTAAGGAGCAGCCAGTCAGGTTGGCTGACAGATTGGACATCATCACAACTATTAAAATTCCTCTTCAGCCAGCCAAGTGGATGTGTATTCCCACTTCATCCACATCCCAAATTTCCCCATCTTTTTCCCGGACATCAGAAACTGATCCGTCAGCAGCACAGCCCAACCACATCTGCACATAACAAGGATTCGGATTAATAATAAAACACACCTCAGCTGAGGTTTTCTTCCTTAGTATAGGATTTTCTAGCCCAGTGTTTCTCTTTAGCAGCTCATTTGACACTGGTCGCCTGACCTCTGCTACCATAATAGCTGTTAATGGAAACTTCACCTCATGCAACGATAAGATGGATTTTTGGCAGCTGTGGGAGATTATGAAGAGTAAGAACAATCTTAGCTGGAATCAGAAGAAAAGAAAGCATCTGTACCTTGAGAAACACTCAGCTGGTTTTCATTACACACCAAGCCTATATTTATTACAAAGACTAGCCAAGAGACAGAAAATGATCGGTCTCTGCACTCGGGGCAGGGAGACAGTGTCGGCTTGATAAATTCTTCCTTTCTTCTTGCTTGTGTGACTACAAGTGACCAGAGCTGTTCAAAACTACTGGCTTTCTGTCTCTCAGGCCATCTTCTGAGGCTGCTCTTCATCATAGTTTTCTTTCAGTGTTGCCCCCTCATCTCCTGCTGAGATTTGTTTTTTCCCTTTCTAAAGCAAAGGATGTGAGGAAAAGCGAGGGGGGAAAGTTACTTCTTTCTTTATACAGGAGTTTTGCTACATCAGACATCAAATTAATTAATACTTGCTTTAAGGTCTTTCTCACTAGAAACCTCTTTTCCTAAGCATGAGTATATGGTGAGAAGCATTGGCCACAGAGATTGATTAAAATCCAGAATTTGAAAGCTCAGTCATTAAAAGAGGAAAGCAGAAAACCTCTGTTGTAGAGAGCATTTGGTAAAAAAAAAAAAAAGAGCAAAAATGTCAATGAATATAAGAAAAAAATATATTTATTTTTCTGTCTTCTATCCAAGCCTGGAAAACACCAGATTGAGCTGAGCTGTCACTAAAGATTAGGAGACAACAGCTACCAACCACAAAACATTTGGATGTGTCAATCCAGAATTTGAAAGCTCAGTCATTAAAAGAGGAAAGCAGAAAACCTCTGTTGTAGAGAGCATTTGGTAAAAAAAAAAAAAAAAGAGCAAAAATGTCAATGAATATAAGAAAAAAATATATTTATTTTTCTGTCTTCTATCCAAGCCTGGAAAACACCAGATTGAGCTGAGCTGTCACTAAAGATTAGGAGACAACAGCTACCAACCACAAAACATTTGGATGTGTCACCAAAGGCACTGTGAAGGGAGCCAAGTGAGTCGAGTAAACAGAATGCTGTGGCAGAAAACTTTGATTTAGTTATAACTGGGTAAACATGGGGCTTAACTTCTGTAAACAAGTGTGGAGTTTTGCCACAGACCCTTTACATCTGAAGTGAGAATTAAGTTATACGAGGCAAAGGGGAAGGCCCTTCAGAATCCTTCTCTTTTTTTCTGCTGAAATTAATTTGTAAATTACAAGGGTAGGAGACAGGAGTTGTCTTTTTAGCTCTTCCAAAAAGGATGAGAGTTAAAGGCTCCCACTACTTGTTTGATCTGTTGCAGCTGCTCCTGGAGAAGCTTGTTGGTAGGAGATGTAGTATTTTCTACGTTCTTCTGCAAAAACCTGGAAAGAAAGCACAGCACCCAACATGCCTGCCACCATCACAACCCTCTCCTTTTTTTTTTTTTTTTTACTGTCTGCTGAGGTTTTTGCACAAGGACTCTCTAAAATAATGAAATTTAGGTCGTGTAGAAATTAATACTGCTATAGTTGACAGAGGTGCTGAAATTCAGTTCAGAACTCCAGGGATGATTTAGAACCAGCCTGTTCTTTAAGTGTCAGATGATGGTGCTTTAGATATGGGACTTCATCCACAGTTTATATCTAGGGTAGATATAAACTGGTGGCAGTCAGGGACAGAATTTTCAGAATTTTCCCTTGTGCAGCTGCAATTGAGCTCCTCTCTTTAGGCATATTTATGTATAGGAAATATTAATTCCTGAGATGAATTCATTCTACGTGTCTTCTGCTTGCTAAATGTCACGACCAACCAATGTTGAGAAATTTAGCCTTCTGCTCATGTACAAGAATTTAAACCTGAAAACTTCATTTAATTAATGGTTCCATACTAAAAAACACTGCAAATCACCAAACCTGATTTTGATATAATGTTTTAGTCATGCTTCACGAGGGGTTTTTTTGTAACATGAACATTGAATGAAGTAAAAGATGACGTGACATGGAATCAGAGTTATAGAATTGGAGAGGACTTTAAAAGTCACCTAGTTCCAAGCCTCCTGCCCTGGGCAGGGATGCCACTCACTAGGTCAGGTTACTGATCCAACCTGGCTTTGAACACTTCCAGAGATGGAGCACCCACATATTCTCTGGACAAATAGACGGTTTTCAAATCAGTGAAAATATCTTTAGTGTTTTCACAAGAAGTGGTTGCTACAAACAATAAACAACTTAATATCCGTAAAAACACCCAATTCCTTTTAGGATGTCTTACTCCCTCTTACCCGCCTATGTGGATCTGGAGTCTTGTTTGTTGAGGTTTTCTGCTGACAGCCTGGTTGGATTTTCCAGGCAGAGATATATGGAGGAAGTTACATCTACTGGAACTGGAGCTACTTCAGAGAAGTAGCTGTGCAAGAGATGACTGCTGGCACTGTGCTTGAAATTGCTGAAAGGAAGGAAATTCTTTACAGACTTCAAAGATTTGTGTTTATTTAAAATGGGACTCCATTTTGCTCTTTTGCACCCTTCTAAATTGTGGTTGGAATTCGAAGGGAGTACTTTTTGTTGTTGGGTCTACGAGAGCAGTCAGTGTATTTTTAGAATACAAGATAAAAAGCTTTATTGGGGTTTTTAAAAAAGTGTGTTCTGGATCAGGTGAGGAGGAAAAGTGTTGCCCTGCAATTAGTCTGAAATAATTTATGGAATAGTGATTACTCTGTTGGTAAAATGTATGTCAAAGAATGTCTCCATAATATAAATTCTACTGGAACTGTTGAACAGTTATTTGCATGTCACAGAATAAAGAATGGTGTAGTGTGATGTTGTAGCATAAGAAAAAATCACCCAGGAAATCCTGAAATGTTTGTGTATAAATGACTTTTAAGAAGTATATTTGATTCAGAAGGATGCATTTTATCCCACACATAGAGACCCAAAGTACTGCTTTAATTTGCAGTGTATTTCACGTGGTTTTATCCACCTAAATAGCTACTTTATATAAGGCATATATCAAATCTTGCTTTTTACTCAAAGCCAAGAGACAGACACATTTTAGAGACTACATTGACTTCATTCAGAAACCATTTTTAAAAGGCATGAACAGCCATTGGAGGTTCCTCTCCAATCTTGCATTCCCCTCAGCCTTTCCCAAAAACATCTAGACCTAGAAGCCCTCAGAAAGAGAAGCCCATGCTCAAACACAGAGGCAGTGAGGCTCAATTCTAACCTTGCTCGTGTGCAAGAGAATCAATGGAGCAAAATAAAAAACCCCACCCATCCATTTGCATGATGAATTCTTTGTCTCTGGTCAAACTGTTTAAGAAGCTTTTATACACACCCAAGAATCTCTCGTGGCCTATGGGTTTAATTTTTGGTCTGACTTGAATAGCCAGGGTGTGAGACCAGACATAATGAAAGCTTTGGAGTGGTCCAATATTTGTTATTTTTGGCTGCTTGTGATGAAAATTTCTCTGAGCAGGTGTGTGTCATGATATGGCAATCCATGTGTCAATGTCTCAAACAGAATCTAGGAACAAGACCAAACCCCTCTGTACCAATTATTCCAGCATATATTGGATTTTATTTTTAGTTTCAAATGCAGCTGCAAGTTTTTTGTCCCAGCTGAGATCTGGCGAAAGCAAGAGATATTAAATTAAAAAAAACCAACAGGATACTTTCCAAGGAGCAGAAGCAGGATCTCATTTGGATTATACAAATGAGACAATCCACTAAATGAAAGCAGGAGCAGTTTGATTTTAAGCTTTCCATTTTGGAAGAGCAGTGTAAAAGTAGCTTTGGAAATGACTATAAAGAGCTTTTGGAAAGGGTTGGTAGTGGGGGGGAAGAGGGCTGCCATTTGGCATGGACAATCCTATTAATAAGAGAATTTCTAAAGTCTTTGTAAATTTTCCTGTTCCTGTCTTCTTTCTTGTTTTATTATATTTCATACTTGAAAAATAGAACTTGCAAGAAAAGTATAATTTTTCTTGAGTTTGAAGCT
Organism: Geospiza fortis; assembly: GCF_000277835.1. Classification (NCBI taxonomy): domain Eukaryota; kingdom Metazoa; phylum Chordata; class Aves; order Passeriformes; family Thraupidae; genus Geospiza; species Geospiza fortis. The sequence continues at coordinate 949,449 of NW_005054527.1, forward strand.
TTTATTTTGCTACAGCTGAAGCTTATCAGTGGAAGGGAAAGATGTAAGGAAAGGTGAGAAGTTGTGACAGCTGGGTTAAATGCCCTCTCAATAATTCCTTCTGTGTCCCACGGACACAATGCATGAGAAACCTCTGTGTTACAGCAGTGGAGAAGCAGGGACAGCAACCCTGACATTACTTGTGGGGTCATGCCCGTGCCCTGTGCTGCACAAATGCAGGAATTTGTACTAATGTGTCTAGATCATCCTCCTTAGATATCTAATCTCTAGTAAATATTTGTAGCTGCAGTTTGAAGTTTACATTCTTTGAATATACAGCATGCAGCTTACTGTAAATATTAGATGCTGAGAGAAGAGCTTTGTAAACCTTGTAATATCACTTTGTATTTGAAGCCCTCTCAACTAGAAACAAGCACCAATCACCTTATGTACAATTTCCAAGATTTCTTAAATGTGTTCTTTGTACTCAGGTTTTTAAAGCATGTGTTTGATGTAACATAGGCCCATTGTTTAATGCTAAATAACATAAACCACCATTCACTTTGTGAAAGAGTTACATTCTAAACCAGCTGTTCAGCAGTTATATGAATTTTAGCTGAATTTATAAAGTGGTAAGAGTTTCTTAATTTTCTGATCTGTGTGATGAGTCAAAGGGGAACTAATTGTTTGAAGAATTGGTTATCTACCAGCACTGACTTTGGTAAGCCAGGGATTGTAAGGCTAATACCCCTACAACCTTTTTTTTTTTTTGCTAAGAATGCCTCTGTATTGAAACAGAAAGTATATACAGAATGCAAATAAACCAAACCTAGATTAGATTACTAGTTTAGTAATCTTCCCTAATAAAAATACAGGATTGGAGGAAGAGTTAAGAAAGACCACAGTAACAAATGCAAGAAAGCATGAGGGCATGAATTAATGATGCAGAATCAGCTGCTCATAGACAATAAATATCTAGTTTAGAAAAGAGAAATTTCTGATGGGGAAAAAAGAGAAAAGAGAGAAAAAATAGATTTCAGATAATGAATGTCTATTGTAATACCCACCAAAATGTCCATCTGGCAGGGTTGTCTAAAGGCAAAGTAAGAATTGAGCTAAATCTGGAGTAAAATTTAAATGTGCCAAGTAAAAGAACAAAATCTTTTAATGAGTCTTGAAATGCTTTCACAATTCAAGTGTCAGAGAATGTGTTGAGGAGAGAGGAGCCCCAGAGAAGGCACAGCTACAGATGTGTGTGTGTAGACATGGCTCCCTGATGCTTCAGCAGATCTGCTTTCATTCATACCAGCTGAAAATCTGACCCTCGGCACTTCTAGGCTTCCTTGTGGAGCTTTATTTGATTAGAAAACAGAATTAATGACTGTGAAGTGTTTGAAGAGAACGAGGGAAAAATTGTATTGCTAATAAATGTTGTGCATAATGCAGGGTTAGAGCAGCCTTGTTGTGACAGTGCTGCACATCAAGGATGATTCCCCCAGCCTCAGTGGATCTGAGTTACCTCAGGGTAAAAGAAAAAAGAAATACTGATACATTATGGATTTGAATTTTATTCAGCTATGTAAACAACACTAGTCCACTGGGCCATGCTATATTCACCCTTTTGGTTTCTATTTTCTTTCTTCTTAAATTGAATAAGAAAATCATTCTCCAAGCTGAGTAATTAATTGCTTTGTGGAAGACTGAGATTCTTTACTGTCTCCTCCATCACATTTTTGTTGTCAAAAAGGTTCTGAGGATTGAAAACTTGTAAGCAGCTTTCAAAAACAAATATAGTGATTTAGAAAAGTGGTAACCAAGTAAGAGTTTCAAGTATTATCTTTGAACATACAGTGATTATTAGGATACCTGCAAGTTGGAGAAAAAATATCTTCCATTTTAAAAACCAAGCAAACCTAATATAACTGAGAAAGATAATCTGAGATTTTATTTGCACTTTTGCTTCCACAAAAGGGCTTGCACATTATTATTTCTAGTATAAGTCTCTACTCCAATTTCTGTGCTTTGGAGAGAGCACTACAGAGAAGGTGCTGGATGTGTGTGGCTCTGAATAGAGTCTTTTCCTTTAAAAGGCTAGTATAGATCTAACTGGAAAATGAAGCTCTGTTTTGTCTACTTTGGGGACATAATAGCATGATTACCTGAGCCTTGCAGCTGGCAGACTTTTCCCATGCAAATCTGGAGAGCTCTTGCAGGGCTTAATGAAGATTTTGTGCTCTGATCAGTTATCTGCAGGAAATAGCCCTGCTGTAATTGGCAGCCTAAAAGGGAGTCAATTAGCATGATTTTGTGGGACAGCAGCCCTCCTTGGTGGGCAAAGCTAAGGCAATAGCATGTTTTCTTTGGAAAACACCATCACAGATCAGATCTAGCCTTGCACTGCTTTTATCATGAGGAAAAAAAAATGTAGGTACACCAAAGAAAAAGAATTACCCACAGCCACATTCCTAGGCTGAGAAATGCCTAATGGTTCCATGGTGTGAGGAGCAGACAGACCTAACCCATGGCAGAGGACACAGAGAGCTGGGTGTGACAGCGATAGGGATGGCAAAAAATAAGAGCAAAAAGTGCGAGATGCAGTAGATTTCCAGTAGATTTTAATTTCATTGCAGTTTATTGGCTGCTGGGGTATCTCCCATGCAATTCTTCACTGAATTTAGTGTTTTACAAGGAGGTTTGATTTGTCTCAGTAGTAAAAGCCACTGTCGAAAAGCTTCAGTGATCTTTGACCATTGCAGAGCTTTGGATGGTTGCTGGTTGTATATGTGATGAAATGAAACAAAAAAGAAAAATACTGCCAAAATGTAGCCCATGTTCAGCTTAAACAAGTTCTACTGAGAAATAAATAGGATTTAGTGTTAAAAGGCTGTTGTGGGTTTAATTTTCAGATTTCACGAGGGGTAAGTATTTGTACAAGTCTTTTTGTTTCTGTAGTGAAGTATCAAATTGGCAGTTTTCCAGGCTGCTCTCCATAACACACAAAATTGATTGTGCTGCTAAAGCACTTACTCTAATTTGTAGAAAAGAGGAGCAATAAAAACTCCACCTAAAAGTTGAGATGGGGTTGGGTGGTGGGAAGATCCTTGTAATATAAATAAAATGACAAGTGTTTTTTTTTTCTTTTTTTAATTGCCTTTTCTTTTTAGATTATGAAAAGATGCCCATTTTCTAGAATCCATCAGGAAATGTTGAGTTACTGCATTTGTATTTACTTTGGAGGAGTAAAGCCAAAAGAAAGATGAATTAAAAATTATAACACTGATCTTTAAAAGTAAATAGATAAAGAATCATCTAAAGACTCTGGATAGGGATAGCTGCTGGTTATGGTGTTAAAATCATAATTAGGTTAAATGAATGCAACAACATCAAGTAGAAAGAAGTTTAATCATGAAACCATAAATAAATTTTAAAAAATATCACAAAGCCACATGTGAGGAGATATCCCAGGGGATCTGTAAGAGAGCTGGTCCTTGTGGGCAGCACTCTGTGAAAGCACTTGTAGTGCAGTAAATAAGAAACATTTTTGCCTATGATGTGAAATGCAGTTCTGACACATTCTGGGCAGCTCTGATGTGAGGTTTCTTTGAAAGAAGTGTTTGCTGTTTTGCAAAGTAGCTTGGATCTTACTGGATGGCAGAGAATACCTTATTTATTTCTCTCCCAGATGAATAACAGTTAGCATCTGAAGAGAAAGCAAAGGTGGCTAGGGATTTATAAGTCCCAGTGCAGGTATTCTCCAGGCAAATCAACTGGCTTTGGTAAATTTGGGAGAGAACTTTTGAAGGGCTTTCTTTAGAAAGTAGATTTAAGTGGTTTTTCTTTTAATTGGAAAAAGGGGTTTTTTTTGAGAAAAGTGAAAAAAAAAGTCTATTTGATATATAAAGTATTTACTAGTATAAAAAATGAATAATCTGAAATAATTAAATTTCTTGCTGTTCTAAAAGAGATGATGGACTCAGACAGTTTTTTGGGTGTTTTTTTTTTGTTTGTTTTTGTTTTGGTTTTTGTTTTGTGGGTTGTAGCTTAGCTTATTTAGTTTATTAGTCTCTTAGGCTCTGGAAGTGTTGTGGCCCAGGCCTGGCTTGGTGTGTTGCAGGTACAAGTTGTTGGTCTTCTTTTGGGTGTTCAGTCTAGAGTAGGTTTAAATAGATTGAAAGAAAAAAACTATAGGGATATTTTTGTTTTAGTTAGCTAAAAATTAATTAAAAGTAAAGAAGAGCTCTGTCTTGTTCTCTGTCTGTCTGTAGATAACACAGTTTAGGAGTGGCAATGTGGAGGATTGAGCGTAGTTTTTGAAAACAAATTGTGCACTTCTTCTTCTCTCCCTTCACTCCCAGAACCAATTCTAAAGGTGTAAAACTAATTTCTGGGCTAAGCAGACAAATGGGGATATGAGAATCATAAAGTCACCCCAGGGCAGTTCCCCAGTGCAGTAATTCCAAGCTGCCTGTGCCAAAGGAGCCTGCTCAGCTCTGTACAGAGGTCCTTGATGAGGAGGATCTTAGTGCAGGGATCCTAGAGTGGGCTCTAGGGACAGCACAGCCAGACCTGAGGGCTGTGCCACTCCATCACACTGATGGGTTGCTCCAGAATTAGGCACGGATCCCTGTGGTTTCTCCTTTGGATCGTGTCAAGATATTTCCGTTCACCTACGCAGACCCTGAACCTTCTCCTTCAGGCACCTAGAGCTCTGTCAAAAGTTAGAATTCTGTCAAATGTGCTTTTAGGTATCGATTTAACTTTTAAAGAATGGAATTCTTAAATTTTAAAGAGTAGAATTCCTGTTGGTCCCCTTGTTTTTGTTTGAGCAGAGCAAGGAATGCATGTGTGTGCAAGTGCATCCAATGGGGATCATAGCTCTGTATCTTGGTGGTCGTGGCACCCAGTTTGGGATGGGAATGTTACATCCCTGCTCCACTAAAGCCTGTTTCTGGGTTTAGCTGGTTGTAGGCAAGGTATAAAATAGTTTTTGAGCTGATATTCCCCATCCCAGCTGCAGGCTTTCCTTTTCTCTGTAATTTGCCACACTAGGGTAAATCCTGAACAAGAGTACTCAGAGAATCACAGAATGGTGAGGTTGGAAG
>NW_005054528.1:0-29642 GCF_000277835.1 Geospiza fortis
AAGGAAAAAACGCACGCACCGCAACATACTATGTTCATATTAATGGTTCAATTCAGAAGATTTCTACAGAGCATGTGTAACACATCCCATTAGGATTGGTTTCATCCCAAAAGATAGAGTCAAAGCTTCATCCTTAGTTTATAATGGGCTAAATAGTAGTATCCTGCCTTTCCCTATAAAGCAGGACACATGAGCTGAAATTCTACCAAGTCTGGTAACTTTCTATCACAATTCGGTCATGACTCAACCCAAGGTCCCTAACTAATGGGATATAGTCTTTCTGAAATATTGGTACAGACATTCTTACTGTCGACACTGATCGGGAAGAATTCAAGATTCATTGGCACTGACAGTATTTATTATATGTCACTTACACTTACACTGCCTCTTTTCATACAATTTTTTCCAACAGGAGGCACCAGTAATATGAGGCTGCTTAGCATCTTTTCATTGATTAGATCAATATCAGCCTCCAGATTATTGTAGACTGTTAAACCACGTGAGAGATGTTTTAAAGAGAAAAAAAAGGAGCAAATTTGAAAATTGTTGGTGATAGGTACAGCAGAATTTTTTTTTAATATTAAAGATAGACAGAACTGGTTAATAAATAGAATAGAGGATAAAAAAATGCCAATACATTAACAGAGAGGGGCTCCAAGGTTTCATATTAAACTCCATGTTTTTTAATAAATTTTATTAATTATCTGAAAGAGAAGATTGTGCAGTGAGGTAAAAAAATGACACAAAGTTGGCAGTCAAGACTAGAAGGTATTGCAAAAATCATTAGCAGAGGAAAAGCACCTGATATTCAGTTTTAGGCTTCCTGGTTTCACAGATGATAATTGCTTCAAAACTACTTAAATCAATTGCCTATACTGGAGGAAGTAGGAAGAATGTACTGCAGTGCATTTCCATGGCTTGGGATTTGTTTTTGTCCCAGCTGGAACTCTGTAGACCCAGGAAAGTCTGTAAATAAGTCAATGAAATACTTGCATCAAAAATGTCACCAAGTTATTTGGATGAATAGCATGATAATAATTCATGTGGTAAAAGCTAAGAAGTCTTTCCATAAATCAGTAGTGTGGTCTTAATTCCAGCAAGTGTTGTACAAACTAGCATCCATCAGAAAGATTATTTGGGAATTAAAGTGGGTAGAAGAAAGGCAGAAATAACCAGAATTCAGATTAAAAAAAAAAAACAAAAACAAAAACAAAAACAAAAAGGTAAGTTTAGCAGAGGAAGGGCAATACCAAAACGAGCAGAGAATTAGCTTGCATATTAAATTTGTATCATCAGTGTACTAATAGGTTTTAACATCCTGGAGCAGTCTCACCTGGCTGCTCCACTGCCACTTTGACCACATGCCCAGAAGCCATATTCCATCTCTGTCTTGGGCCTCCAAACACTGTCTGGGCTACATTATAGGGATTCCTGTCTCCAGCCTGGCTCCCTGGATTGACCTCATTCTCATGGATGTCTCATGGATGAATCCCTTAGGTGTACTCTCTGTCTTACCTCAGAGACTGTCTCTGTCCTGTGTCTTGTTGCCCCTGATGGGAGCCTGTGGATGTATTCTGGAGATGATGGATTGATTGCCATGTTGGGAGCTAATGATGGACATTGTAGAGCCTGTAGCTCTGCCCACTGTGCTCTGGCCCTGTAGGACTGCATCCCATAGTGAGAGCTCTACCTGCTCTAGGGTCTCCATGGCTCCCTTCTGGGCTCCTGTTAGTCCAGGAAGCAGCCATTCCTTATTCATCTGGGAAGTGAATTTTTAGATGTCTATCTTTAAAACAGCAAAATTAGTCTGAGACCCCTTGTTTAGTCTACAAAATAACCTTGTTCACATTACTTCTGTAGTGGAAAACATCTGGAACTGACACTGTCTTGGCTGACCTGAGCACCTAGGTACTGCTCACCTAAACCCATTTGTTCTGCTGGACTTCACTTGTAAACCAGCACCACAGTAACACAAGTTAGCAGGGGTGAAGACTTGTTGGTTGGCTAGCGTTTGAGACTCTAGAGAAGAAAGAGTCTCTGGTAAAATGAATAACTCAGTCTTCAGAACAGGGTCTGAAGAGTGTATGCTAAACAAGTCTTTACATCACTAATTTTGAATAATGACAATAGTCAATGAACATCATCCCCAACTTTGCATTAAATGAGCGAGACTGTTGATTATGTCAATGAAGATAGTGCCACAGGAGGAGTTCCAGTTGCTGTAAATTATAGATACAGATTATGCCTTAGCTTTGGGTGTTTAGTGATTCTGTTCTCTTGAAATGAGTGTTTTTTAAATGGATAAATTGAGTGTCCTTGAGAACAGTCAGGGAAAATTGGTTCCACCTATGTGTAGACATCTAAACATAAAACTGATTTAAAGCAACCTTATTACTGTCATTTTGCAACTTTGTATTGGTCAATTTTTGCATCCTTTATGATTATCTTTCTGATACATATTTTTTCCTAGAACATATTCAATATGCAGACGAACAATTATCTGTTAACATCCTGAATTGTATTCTGAAATGTGAAACAGATTTCCTCTTCCTATTATTGTACAGTAAGGAAGAATCCCAGCCATTGCTAATATCCATCACATAATGCATTATATACTCTTTTCTTTTCTGGCTTCATATGCTTATCTCTTGATGAAATGTAACACTTGTAAATATCATCCTCCATGGTCTCTTTTTCTGAATCACTCACATTTATAGCAAAACATTAAGGTCATATGAGGAGTTACAGTGCAGAAAACAATTCATATCTTGTTTACTCCTGCCTTTTTCTTTTACTTTCAGGCAACTTTATGTATCTGACACTCTTCAACTTGTTTATTTTGCAACACCATTGCATATTTCACAGCTGTCTCTGTGGAAATCTTAATTGCAGGTTTTAAGGTTAAGTTCTTGCTTTTAAAAGCTGCATCTTTGAGTACTCATTACCATGCAGAGTGGGCAAAAATCTCTTTAGGTATCACTCCAGTTATCAACAGACTGGCAGGATTCAACCACTCACCTCAGCTTTACTATGCTGACTACAGTACACTCACTTTTTGACTGAAATTAGTTGGAAAAAACAAGGCATTACAAACACCAAGTTATATGCTTTAACTCACAGAGAAAGAAAAATTATTTTCTTACTTTTTCTGTCAAAAATCTTTCATTTATTTTAAACTCTTTCTGAGTGCCTGAATCAGTTTACCTTATCCAAAAACTCAAATTGGGGTTGGGCAAAACCCTCTCTGATAATGTGGCGCAGATAATACTGAATTAGTCAGAGTTCCCATCCCAGTCCTTCAAAATCTCACCAATCCCAACATCTGAAAATGAAGCTACTCAGCAGACTCATATCCTCACATTCACTGGCACACTGGAGGCAATGCTCCACACTCACCCCTGGAGCCCCAACTGAACCCCAAAGTGTCCACCTGAGAGGAAGTCCCATCTGGGGGAAGGTCCCAGGAAGGCCAAAGGCTACTTAAACTGAAGCATGAGACTGAAAACTCATGTGCAAGTCTTGATCCTGCCTCCTCTTGGAAGTTATGTCAGCTGAGCACCCCTGGAACCAGGAATGATAGCTATGTTTGTTCTTTCCATATCTTTTCTGTCTTACTTTCTTTCTCCTTCTCCTAATTCCCTCTTTGCGGAGTTTTGAGTAACTGAAAATTGGGCAGGCTTGGAGTTTGCTAAGTTGAACGGGCTGAGTGAATGCTTTCAGGTGTGTTTTATGTTGATTGAACGCTTTATGTTGATTTAAGCTGTTGTCAAAGTTGTCTGATTCTCTGAAGTTGCCAGTAAAGTTTCTGGTTGTTTTGACCCCTTGAGAATATCTTGTTGGTATTTCCTCCATGAAGCTAATTCAGAATACATAAAAACCACACAAGCCCTTTTAAGAGGCTCTTTGAGTGACATTTTGGGGGCCTTACACAAGGATAAGGCAAATAATAGGTAGAAGGGACTAACTCTGAACAGTTTGGACACAAGTCACTGTACTTGGCCCTGTGGAACAGGGATCAGTCCCTTGCAGTGTGTAGCTATTGCTGTCTTAATATCATCTGAGCTAGGCTCATAGAAATCAACCTAAGTCAAATTTAAGGCTTTTTGTTCAGTGAAAAAAAGACAGAAACGTTCACTGTATTCAGCTTAGGGTCTTATATGCTTATGCTTGAGTTTTATATAGAAAGAAGTATGCATCATAAACATAAATCTGTATATATTTATTTATATAAAACCAGTTTCTCACACCATCAGAAAAAGTAGTTTTCATTCAAGCAACTTGCATGGGCACTCTGGGAGAGTACATAGTTTATATTTCTTGAATGAATGAATCCATCTCAAGCGGGAGATAACTAAGTTCAGTACTGAATTCAGTCTATAAGGTGGCATATGTGAAAATCCTATGGGTCTCCCAAGAACATTAGTGTCCCCATACCAGAAAAAAGAGATGACTCATTTAGACCAACATCCCATAGGCTGCAGTGAATGATTAGAGGAAGATGATGAACAAAACAAGGATAAGTGACATTTTCTCTGGTCTTGCTTTCCTGCTCCAGGCATCAACTGTCTAGGGCTTCTAGAATTGGAATTTCATCCAGAACTTTGTCTTTAGTAAGTACAGAAGGAACTTCACTTTCTGAACATTTTGGCACTTTATGAAATTTATCAAGTTCCTATGAAAATAAAAATCATTTTTTTAGTACACACTGTATTAAAAAATACTTCTTTTTGACCTTTATAAAGCTACTGTTTCTTTATCTGCTGAGGTGCTTTTTAGATCTTGAGTTATGAACAATTACAAATAAAGTTCCCTATTCATTTACTATATATTTTTTATTATTTTAGCATATTCTTTGTGTATGTGTCTTTGACTCTTTGCCTTCTTTTCCTAAATCAGTTTTTCTGGATACCCATTAATTTACAATTGCTGTAGATTACATTTTCCCCACTCTCTTTAGATGGGCAATAATAAACATTAAATTTCAAAATCTGAGGGAGATATCCTACAACAGGTATCTACGGAGCTGAACTTTGATCTGATCTGAACTACCTCTCTCAAGACAGCTGCTTGCTATCTTGAGACAGCATAGCATAACAATCACAGGAACTCGGGGGATCAGTTTCCCATCACTTCTCTGACCCTGAATAATTTGGACACTGGTTCTCTTTTCAGATCACTGCACACACACTTGAGGCTGCAGTTCTCATTTCCAGGCTTTCTTCTGAGACTCAGTAAATGCAGCTGCACTGGAGCTTGCAGCTTCCATAAATTTTGTGGTTTCAGAGTTTTTCCCAGAATCTTCTGGGTATCCTGAAATACAGCTCTTCAAGAACTTTGTGGCCTAAAGGAAAAGATAAATATTTTACAGAAATGAACTTTATAAAATAAAAATAGTTATCTATAACTTCTTCCATTGTGAAAGGAAAGAGATGGTCAGGTTTCTTGTAAACCCATGTCCATCATCACTAATGATCACTTCCAGCAGACAGATCAAAGACTTCCATGAAGTAGGGATGAAGAATATCTTCTCTCAAATCTCCAGAAAAGAACCCCTTTGATAAGTTTTGTCATGACTGGTCAAGACAAGGAGAAACATTTGCTGTCAGTATTGCCTAAGAAGAGTAACCTGACTGGCAGGAAGACCACTGACAGTAGCATTAGGCATAGGACTATTCACAAGGTGAAATGGAGCATAGTATCTTGAAACGATTTAGTACAATCCTTAACAAATACACCTTTGAAACACTAAGGGTGTTTGTTCTATAAATCGGGTTCCTTCTGGTTTCTGGGAAGTATCTTGTCCTCATGATCCTCTTACTCCTTATCAGCCTGGATTAAAAATACCGTTCTCGAACTTCCAGCATGGGGTATCTGTTGAAGATATTCAAGCGTTTCACATAAAGACATTCTCCTCCCATCTACCCTACACATCCCTCTTTCACAAGCAAAGACTTATTAGCAGTGTTGCTGGGACCCAAAGGGCATCACAGAGCTTGTAGAAGACACTTGGGGATGAGGGATTTGTGTCCCATGAGACCAGTATATTCTCAAAGGACATAGCTAGCTGTGAAAAAACAAATGTGAGCCAACCTGTCCCTTAGGGTGCAGGAGTGGCCTCAATCCTACCTTATTCAGCAATATTGACAGAGTGTACATTATGTGAGTTAGAGAAATATAGACAAGTGAATTTAGAGAGGAACAAGTTTTCTGTAATACTGGATGGCAGTAGCCTCAAACTGAATCCTTTAGCCACTTCATGATACTATGCTCTACCACATAATGAAAGATTATTTCTTTTTAAGGTAATTTTAAAATTGAATGTATGGGAAAAAACAAAACACCCACAAAATGCCTAAACATTTTCTTTGACATCTGTGTGTTTATGTACTCTTTGTACAGGCTCAAACTACTGGTGATAACAGACGTTCAAAACCTAAATTATACAAAGAGCAGGGTACTATAAAAAGCATAACTGAAAAAAAATCCCTAAGGATTAATATAAATAATGATGTGTTTGTGTTGCATAAGAAAATATAGTGGTCAAATATTTATGAACAGAGTAAATAAGCCCATCCAGAATCCTTGTTTAAAAGAAAAAAGTGTCAAGAAGCTTTCCATGTAGCACTCTGATTATATGAATCTGTGAACCTCCTGACTTTCTGGATCAGAGCAGAAGTCTGTTTAACATGATGCTTTATTCTGACATGTCCAGTGCCAAACGTTTCACTGGAAGTAGCAGTAGTTCACTAGAGGGAAAAGTTACTGAATAAGTTGCTCATTAAAGAGTTTTCCTCCTGCCTCTTATAATTTGGAAACAGCAGCATGTTCCAAGGTATGAGGGTATCATAGATTCATCAGAGCTGAGGCTGGAAAGCATTAGTATAAACCATCTAGTCTGACCTTCTGCATGTTGCAAAGACTTCAAATCAATAAATAGCATAACAAAATCACCAGATTTTTGTATTTTTGATCCTATTTTGTAGAAAGAAAAATGTTCTTTATCTAAGTAAATGAGTTAAACTCTTCTGTTGGAGTAGACTGTAGTTTCTTTTTATTACTATTATTTTGTTTTTAAGGAACATTCGTTGGTATGGTTGAGTAATCATGTCATTATTATTTTAAATTATAATTTCAATGTTGTCTGCTTAATGTTCACTGATTGTTCCCACTGAATGCACATGATGAACAAAATTTTTCAAAAGTGACTGATTATTTTGCAAGACTAGAAGCTATTTATTTAGGGAAATCTCTGTCATTTACATTTCTGCAGAGAAAATTTCCAGAAGTTAATTCGTCTTCCCAAAATTATATTAAAAGACCTTATTCCAGCAGTCTACAATGCCATCGGCCAGAAATAAAGATTCCTTCCTGAAATAAGGTGAAAAAATCCTATATGGCTCTAAGAGTTGTGTCAGAAGTCTGAAAAGAAAGGCCAAAAGGCAGCCTGTTTCTGATAAAGCCAATGCTGAAAAATCGTTCTTCATTTGCAGACAGGATATGCTCTGAAAGCTTTATACAAAATGAAAATGCACCTTGTGTTGTTGAGTAATAAATTTATTTTGTTCACAGTCCATTTCTTTCTGTAGTACAATGTTAAAGGAAATAAGTGCTCCGTTCATCCCATGTGGCATGTTAGGGCCCATATTGTTCCAGACAAAGGATATATTTGCATCAGGATCAAATATTACCAGCAAAAACCTCTGACATGCATTTTTAGCCACATTCTAGATCTAATACTAGCCTTGAAATAATTTGATATGCAGGAAAGAGACTAAGGAAAGGTAAAAGTTGCTTGCTTTTATGACCAAAAAGCAAACCACAGGTGGATGGAAGAAGAGGAAGGAAAAAATTGATAAAACATCTGAATATTTGATAAAAAGTTCCTGAAGCTTTTCCAGTTTTTCTCTAGAGAAGAAAGAAATTTGATGTAGTGTGTAAGGCAGAGAGCAGCTGTAAAATTTCTAAGCACTTGAACCCCTTCTTTGGGTGCTAGATGGAAATGTAATTACATGACAAAAGAGGACCTTTTACATAATTAATACAAATGACACATATGTTAATTTATTCTTTTCTCTCTTGCATTCTTTTTTTTTTCATTGTTGTTGTTTTGGTTTTTTTTGTTTTGTTTTTTTTTTTTGTTTTGTTTTGTTTTGTTTAAGAAATTGCTTATCCACAGGGTAAAAAATGTTGTCTTTCTGGAGTATTTTTTTCACCATAATAGTAACACATCTTTTGGACAGTTCATTAAAGTTTCAAGAAGCAGTCATGCAAATTAGCCTAAATATCTTACTTTGCCTTGCCACCATATTCCTGTTAAAATAGATCAGATCATTACATTAACTCATACCCCTGAGGTTTCAGGATTCCAGAAATAGTAAACACTTGTGGAATCTACAATAATTGAGAGCAACAATAAATTACATTTTAAGTGCTCACGAGGTGAGAACAAGGCACTTCATGACTCTTCATACATCCTTCTTAGGAATGTTGCCAAGCTGTAAGAATGCATAGGTTGATATAGAAGGTGCTAGGAGTGCTTTTGTGCTGGAGGAACCCAGTGATTTTTTTAGAGACACCTCTCCTAGATTTTTAAACAAATAAACAAACAAACAAACAAACAAACAAACAAACAAACAAAAGAAGAAAGTGAAAATATAATTCCTTGGATAGAGATTTGGGCTAAAACCTCTAATATATGATGCACTTGTATTCCAATTTGATAATTTAAAAGGTGGCCTGGATAGTTGCTTCACTTTCTTTGGAATTCAGGCAGGATGAAATCCTGCATTTAGCTGCAGCTTCCTACAAAAAAACTTCCTGCCGCAAGGAACAGCATCAATAACTTAACATTGAATATTGCAAATAAAGCAGCTGTTGCTTAATTTGTCAACATACACATATGCTATAGAGCTGGTAGAAACAACATCATAGAACAACTGTCTGTTTTTAACACATTTTTTTCACAGTTCCACCCTTATGCAATGCAATTCAAGGAGCTGAAAAAGTTTACCTTTGGATTTAATAGAGCATATTAGCAATACACAATTTTTGGAGTATACTCTAACTGGAAATTCCATCGCTTGGTCTTGAAAAATTCAATTTGTAAAACCTACTTGAGCTTCTCTTGCCATAGTAAAGATATCAGCTTAATCACATGCTAAATTAATTTGTGTTGCTCCTTTGTGTTAGCTTTTGCTAACTATGCCTGGAACCAGATGATTTTGATCAGCAAAGTCCCAAGGGATCAAAGGTACCTCTTACCTGTGTAGTGACCAAGATGGGAAGGACTTGATCACTCATGCCAGGAGATGACAATAGGAGGCCCAGGACATGGCAAGGCCTCATCTTTGCTATCCCACCCTTGCCCCTTCATCTACTTTCCATGGGTTTGGCCAAATCCAGCGCCTCGGGCAGCACTGACCACAGTAGCTTGTCTTCCTCAAGGATATTCTAGGCATGTGGAGGTTCAGCTGACTCTGGGAACGAGAGGGACAAAAGTCTGCCACCATCCTTCCTCCTCCTTCCAGACCATGGAGACCATGAAGAGCGTCCAGTTCCTTCTTTATTGCCCATGGAACATTAAGAATGAAAAGGATATATCCTGTATCTTAAAAGTCTTATTCTTATAGAAAGATTTGGGGTGGATTTTGTCTTCTGATGGCTCTTCTCTCTGACTGTACTGCTGTAGGTGGCTCTAGCTGAGTGGGCTAAGAAGCAGATAGCAATAATTATTGAAGACATTATACAGGAAGCATTACAATAAAATTATATTTTAAAAATGTGAATGCTAGACTGAATGCAAATTGCATTTCTAAGATGCACAGGTCCTTCTAGAGTGTGGTCATATATTATCAGGTGACTAAGATAAACCTTGAGAAAGCACAATAGACAGAGAGATCCACTTTGAGATATTCTGAGTGAAAATTGCTTCCCCTTTTATTCTCTCAGCAAAGAAGACAAATGGCTTTAGAAGAAATTTTGAAAGGTTTTGTCCTATAAAGATAAAGGCCTCCCACAATCAAAGGCCTCCCACAAATCTTGTTTCTTCTCTTTGCAGCTGACATGATTTGGTAAATTATTAAGTTCGCTAAATTCTGAAGCTATTGAAATAAACCATCAGGCAGAAATAGTACCACAACATGGTTTTTGTTAGGGAAATCTGGTGTTGTCTCTCCCTGGACCTTCCTATCATTCTTCCTCTTGCCTTAAAAAACTAAATCATGTCGTGCTGTGAGAAAAAACAGACAGAGAAAAAGTTAACAGGAAATCTGAGATTCTGGATACCCAGAAAACTCATGGTTCTGGATATCCATGTGTATTTAATTAAATTCACAATTTTCCAGATGTTAACTGCATTCAGTGAGACCTATTAGAAGAAAATGGACTGTATGCTCAGAGTTCTGACTTAACAAAAGTACCTTTGATTTCCTGAAAAATACGTCTTACTGAGAAAAAAAATAAATTCAGACATACTGAGCATATACTTGGTCTAATGAAGAAATCCTTGAAAGTGATGACCGAATATAAAGCAGAAATAGTTTGTTTAGTCATTTCAGGTTTAGAATAAAGCTTTGTCTAATTTTTGTCTGAGTTTGATTTTGGTGAGGAATTGGAAAGTTCAGGAAGTTTCTGCTATCAGTTATTCTCTCTCTTTCCTTGTTGACAATGAGACTTAAATGCTGTTGTGCCCAGTTGTGGTGGTTTGATCTGGCTAAATGCTGGGTGCTCAAGAAAGCTGTTCTACCACTCCTCAACTGGACAGAAAACAATAAAAGGCTCCTGTTAGAAGATAAGGACAGGGCGAGATCATTCACAATTACCATCAGAGTCAAAAGAGACCCAAATTTGAGAAATTAATTGAATTTGTTGCCAATCAAAATCAATGCACGACAATGAGAAGTAAAACAGGACTTCAAGGTACCTTCCCAGACTCAGCTTTATTCCTGAATCTCTATTTCCTTCCCCTCAGCTCCCTTCATCGCCCCTGAGATGGGCAATGGGGATTGCAATCAAACATGCTGTTTCTGCTGCTGCTGCTGCTTTGTCCTCCAGAAGAGTCCTTCCCCCTTCTCAAGCGTGACATTCCTCTCATGAGAGACAGTCCTCCACAAACTTCTCCAATGGGAATTCTTCCTATGGACTATAGTTCACCCCTCCATTAGATCCTCCTGAATTCCATTTTCATCTCTCTTAAACTGAGTAGTCCTAAACTGGATATAGTATTTTATATGCATCTCACTGGTGGTAAGTAGAAGGGAAGAATAACTTCTGTTGATCTTGTGGCCAGAATTTCTTATCAGTACATATAGTACATAACAGTCGCATACTCAGTATGTAGTTTGTCATATTCAGAAAGAAAGAGAGCTGTGGAATTGTCTCCAACCTCATGTACACCACAACCCTCAACTCTCTTCTCTCTTTAGAAGGGCTTCAACTCACCTAGTCCCTTCCTAACCTCTGTTAATGCGTGGTATCCTTTCTCCCTTGGTTCAGATAATTTTGCTTCTTTTTATGGAACCTCAAGAGCTTTCTTTTTCTCTGTTACTGAAGTTTACTGCAATCTCTTTGGGGAGAATTATGACATTCTTCATGGCCACAGTTACTCTTTCCAGTTTATTTAATCTGCAGATGTTTAAGTGCAGTTTGCGTTATTATCAAGGTCACTGAAAATGTTGAACTCTACATGTCCTACCATGGACTTCTATGGTACTGAACTTCTCTCTGATCTCCAGAAAGACATTTAACCATTGGTCATTTCTGTGGCTGAGTCCAGTTAATATTCAAACCTTAAAACAAATCCACCTAACTAATTTCTCAACACATACTTCTTCATCTGTGGAGAATGACAAAAAACTCACTGAAGTCAAGAAATTTCATACTGCATTTTGTCTTGTCCTATATTCAATCATTAAATTGCATAGTGATAAAAGACTTTTTATGCACACTTTACTCTCAAAAAATCCGTATTGAGTATTCCTGATTACTCTTGTTTTTACATACTTGGATGTGGATATGAATTCCAAGAGCATGTGTTTCTTGATCTTCCCAGGGACTGAGACCAGCCAAAGTTTCTTTGATTCTATGATTAACTCCAAAGCTGTCTTTAGGCTCTCCTTAAAAATCACCTAGCTTTCCTTGACATCCTTGTTCTTCATGGCAGCTACCCAAAGGATTCCTAAGCAACATCCTGAATTAGAAGAAATATGCAATTGTAAAGTTCAGAGTCCAAAATGTGCTGCTTGCCTTCCCATTTCACCTCCAGGTCCTTAACTTAATCATTTTGGAGATGCTGCAATTCAAGCCAGATCTAAGACTGCCAGCAGATCTTTTCTATTTGTGAATAGAGCACTATCCCTGGTGATCCCAGCCAACACTTGCATTAGGAGATATGCTAGAAGTATAAATGCACCATTCCTGGAGAGCTTTAACTTTTCCCTGAGGATATGAAATCTTTCCCTGGCTAGTATAATTACATTGCATGTAATAAGAATGCACAGTTAATGAGAGACAAAATTTTACACGGTTATAAACTACTGTTATTCTCTATCACCAGAGTTCCAAGAGATACATTTCATGGCCAAGTACAAAGAAGTTTTTTACCTATTAATTACATCTCACACAGGGCAGTGTGGTCACACAGGGCAGTGTGTGCAGTACAGCTATTTTGTGTGTTTGCTTTCTAATATTCTGTAAATAATTTTCATTCACATAGTAACTGCACAAACATTTGTTATAATGAATCTACTTGTATGAACAGAAACAGTAATTTTCCTGAAGAGCTTCAACTTATTCCTGAAGATAGGAAATATTTTTGGCTAACATCATAATTCAAATTGAAATCTGGTCCAAAAATCCACAGAAGTAGATATAGTTTGTCTACAAAAACTGCCTTTGAGCCATTAATAATCAATGACATGTTGTTTTACTTGCAATCCAAAAAGAAGCAGCTCAAGGCAAGACAAGCTCTCCATTCTTTTCCAAACCAGGATGGCAGTAGAAACGTGGCTTTGGATGAACCAACTTGGAGCAGCAGTAACAGTTTCTTCCACTTCTGGCAGCCATGTAATAGATGCTTAAGGCTGTGGAATACCACAGTTGACAGAACATTTGGAAGGAGTCCATATAAACTTAGAACATAATTTTTAATTCATCTTAGTACAAGAAGAAGGAGAATGAGGGGTTCCACTATAAGCTCTAAAAAGGCAGGGAACTTATTCAGTGGAACAGTTTTGACTAATATTGGTTAATTTAATGTTGACATGGAAGAAAAGGACACTATCACCTGGAAAACAGTCTAGTTTACTTAGTAGAGTTTTACTTAGTACTGTTTTCCTTGGAGGTGTCCCAAGAATTGGTTAGGGTGAGCTCCACTTAGTTCGTTGGATCTGGCACAACTATATCATGTATTAAAATATTTGTTATGTACACTGAAAATTCAGACTGTAGCTAAAATGTAAATCTCTCATGGTCATATATACGCTAAAAAAATCTCCGTGTCTGTCATCAAAGAAATTATAGTGACTTAAAGAAGATATAAAAATATAATGTGTGAGAAAAATTTGCGAAATAATTTGGATTAGGAAGGTGGACAGAAACAAATAGCTCTCTTATACTGAAATGCTGATTATAATCCAGACTTTTTATTGTGGTTAATTAAGGGCATTTTAAATATTTATCTATATTTCAAAAATATTTCTTCATTATGAAAACACAAGCAAAAACATTCACAGGAAATAAATAATGTCCAGATGCCATTTCAATATCTGTAACTTAATGGATGCTCCAAAATGTGATTAAAGATGCCCAGATAAGAATGATGAACTTTTGATTAGATAACCATGTAGTAGCATAAAATTTGTCCCTTGTTATAGGTGAATATATCTATGAAAAAGGTTTGGCTCAGAATGTAGTTTAGCTGAATCTGTGCAACTCGGTTTTAAATCTTTTACCTTCCTGTGGGTCTTCTCCTTGAGTGCATGTGTGTTGCTAGATTTTAAATTTTAATTTTCACATTCCATTAAAAGATAGGCACCTTTTTCATGATACCATTTTCCTTAGTTACTTAGAAAGCTGGAAGAGAACATATTTCCTAATATTATTTAAAACAAAAACCTTGGCTCATATAGGGACTTTACCATCACACTCATTCATGTTCTACTGTGAGTGTCAGATGCTAGTTTTGATATGTATCTTGAGATAGAAATCAAGCATAATCAAATGGTTTTATACAGATTTTTGTGTGCAACAAAATTATGAATGATCTTGAATATTGTACACAGAGGTCAATTAATTATCTTAAATGAAAACAAGTAGTTACAGTGACATACTACTTATTTATCTAAAATTCTATTAAAACAATATTCTTCCTGCCAGAAAATTTGACTTTGAAAAATCCATAGTTTAAGCATCTATCTGAATCATATAACAAGACTCAATTACACCAGGTGGTATTGACTGATATATTTGGTAATGTAATAGAGATGCCAACCCTGACAAAATTTGTTAGTTTGAAAATAGGGCAAAATGCCATTTTATTGCAAAGCTAATGAAAAATATTGCTTACAGAATGATGACACCCATCAAGTAGATTTATAGCATACGACATTTGTAAGATCTCAAATATTTCAAAGAGATTGGAAGGGCAATATGACTATTGTCTACTCAGTATAATGAACCAAAGAAAATGGAGCTTTGACATTCAGACTTGTATGATAGAGGGCTAGAAACTTTCTGAATAGTAGAACTCTTAAAGAGAGCGGGTTGTTTCTTGAGCTTACACAGACGCTGTCATAGCTGGGCCACCACCTGGATGTTTGCAAGCTCCACAATTCAAAAAGATACTGCTTGGGGGGATTAAAGACTGTGAGTCGGATTCAGTGAACCCAAATCCCAGCAGAAGTTTGGCAGAGGAATGAGTCAGTTCCTGGGATGCCAGCATTAATGGCTGAGGTCCAGATACTAATCTCAGATGCACGGCACGTGTCACCTCCTATCTCGATTAAGCCACGTCTGTGGCTTGCACACACAGTGCATAACAGCAGATTTTCCAAGGCATATGCTGCTTCCAATGCCATACGTTTTAGTTTAAAACCTGGTCCATAAGGTATGAATATTTTGTTGTTGTCTTTTTTTTTTCCTTCAGTTGTTTGATGAAGAAATAAAAACAAAAGAAAAAGAAAGCTAAAATTTATTTACAGCACTCACCTTTGATTTACCCCTCTGACTTCTTCATCTTCTATTCCCCTCCTTCAAAAGGATTCAATCAGAACCACACCAAAGATGCAAAGGAATTAAAGTAATAATAGAAGCAGCACAGGAAGATTATTTTCCTTCATTTGTTCTTCTGTATATGTGAGACATGACAGGATTCGATAAACTCACAAGTATTTACTCTTTAAGCTAATTCTGCAGTGTTGTAAAACATGCAAACTGCAGGCTAGAGAGAAATAAGAGAGTCAGCATAGCAAAACTCGATTAGAAAGTTTGATTTGATTATCTGTTCCTTATTTGCATCACACTGCTGTTTCACTCCGAGCTACCTGACTGGAATATTTTCACTGCAATCTGAGTGTGGAAACCAAAGCTATCAGCAGAATAACAGGCTGCAGGAAGCAGAGTGTTTTATGCTGGAACATTCCAGCACACTAATTGCTGCTTTGACAATCATACTCCAAACATTTTCTTGCTTCATTTAATCTCTTGGTTTCCAGTGGAAAATGTCCAGAAACAATGCAGTTGAACTTGAAGATGAGAAATGGGAGACTGAATGGCTGAAAGGTACCGTATGAGTGGATTGATGCAGTGCCTTAATGTACTGGCCTTGAACTGTACAAACTTCATGGTGAATTCAGCCAGATTAAGGAGAGTGAGAATCAATCAGTTTCAGATGGCTCTAAAAATTGCAGTAAAAGGGAAGATGGTGGTCTATTCATTGTCTAAGACCTACATGGAAGACCCTCTTGTGTAATTATAATTAAAAAGACTCAACTAGAAGGGTTAGTTTGAAAAACAAGGAAGAAAACCACCTGACCCTTCTGTTCTTAGAAGAAAGCACATTAGCTAAATGATTGATTTTGTGCTTAAATTTTTTCTTCCTTTGTTTTTTTTCCCTTATTTCTCAGCAAGTATTGATCTCATTCTCTGTATTGCATTAAACACCCCAAAGTATTATCAATTGCATACTTAGCCCAGACTGGGAGAGCTAAGTGTGAGACTCATTTAAAAAAGTCCAGTCATATCAATTTTCACTTTTTGATAAGCTATTTTTAAGCTTTCATATTAAATCATGACAGGCACCAGAAAACAATCTACTTTTTGCTACTTTTAAATGAAAGTTGGTACAGGTTACATGCCAATTTTTAAAAACATGTGCCTGTTTTGCTCATGTATAACCACCAAAAAAAGAAATAAATGGTTGAAAGGAAAAGGACACAACTCTGCTTCTGAGATGATGTAACAAAGAATGATCTTTACTGTCACTGTCTCTGATTTGCATAAATTTCTCTCTTGCACACTGGAATCATATATAATCTAGATGAGATTGGTAGGGCCAGAAATCTTAATTTATTTATTGTATAAGCATAATGCCAGCCACCTCCTGTTTTCATTATACCAATCTAATGCCAGCCATTTCCTGTTTTCATTAGACCATTGTAATGCTAGACTCCTACTGTTCTCATTAGTGCAGGACTGTGTAATGGCAACCACCTCATGTTTTCATTATAACAGAACTGTATGGTGCCAGCTGCCACTTATTTTACTTTACAGAAGAGCATTTGAATAGTCCATATCTTTTTCAAGAGAATATATACAGAGATGTCAAGGACCCTAGGGGTGTAAGGCCCCTGAGAAAATGATGGGAAACACCCTTCCTGACAATTTTGTTGCTGGAAGAATAGCAGTGTTAACACAGTATGCACAGAGAAGAGGTTAAAGGCTGGGGTTAAATTCTTGTGGAACAGGTTTAAATTCTAGGAACTGCCTTTCTGATCCATAAGGTATCTGATCTTCCTGAAGAAAATAAAAAGGTGGTTGCAATAGTTCGAGGTCTGGATTAGAATAATAGTGAAATGCAAGTCAAATTCCTGGCTCCAGTACACATAGCCTGTGCAGATCATAACCTATAAATTCTGTCATATTACTCCAGTTGTGACTGGTCTGGAGATAATAAGACTTTGACTATCTGAAATATTGTTTTGTTTTGCTTTGCTTTGCTTCTGTAATACTTCTTCAGTATGAAACACTTCACCGCTTATCAGTAGTCTTAAAAAGAAGCTGTAACTCCTTCTCTAGGGTCATCCAATGCTATTGTGATGATATTAAATAGTACTAAGTACTGCCTGATGACACAAAAATTTTCAATTGAGACTTCTTAAAAGTACAGTCTGAAAGCTGAAAGGGTTCTGTTACTAAGGTACAGTTAAGTTGTTCTTACACTGCAGAACATTAGGGCTATACTTACTTTTTGTAATAGGTATCAGAATAAAATTTCCTCTAAATAAAAAAAATATATATATAAGACGCGGTAAAAGGCTTTTTCTGAAAAAGTTTTCTGTATTATTACAAAAAGTTTATATCTAATGCTCAGGTTTCTGCTCATATTGAACATAATATGGATGTCAAAAAACCCCTCCAAAATATCTCGGTGTCATTGCTCTGTAAAAGCTATGTAAATTCTATCTGGATGGATACCTTGTAACATCACTGCAAAAACACACCTGGTTTACATAAGGGGACTGCAGCCTTAGTTCTATAATGAATGAATGAACTGCATATTAGTAATGAGATAGAGCCACAACATCTACTGGTACACACACATCTACTGCCTCTATTCTGAAGCCTTGGGAGCTTCAAATGCTTGGTATCATGACCAAAAAAGCACCACAGTGAAGGCCATTACCCTGTACCTGACCAAAATTATCACTTCTGCACAGTGACTTTGATTTTAATTATTTGTGTGATGTCAGCTTGTCATGTTTTATTGGTTGTATGTTTTAATGATTTATAGCTTCCCTGCAGCTCAGGAGAGGAGAAGAAAAGCTCTGTGGATATGTATTATGAAAATAAAATTTTCCTGTTACTATAAATGCTGGTAGTGGTAGGTTGACCTTGGCTGGAGTCCAGGTGCCCACCTAACTGCCCTTCTCCAGGAGAGCAGGAGAAGGAGAAAATAAGATGCAAAAAGTCCTCATGGGAAAAGATAAAAGCAGTTTAAAATAGCAAAAGCAAGACTGTGTGCATTAGCAAAGAAAAACAAAAGATTTATTTTTTACTTCCCATCAGCAGGTGATGTCCAGTCCTTTTCTGGGAAGTAGGACTTCAGTACATGCAACAGTTTCTCCAGAAGACAAATGTCATAAATAATGAATCCCTCCCTCCTGCCTCCTCCTTTCTCTCAGCTTTCATGTCTAAGAAGATATCATATAGACTACCCCTTTGGTCATCTGTCCTGGCTATGTCCTGTGCCAAGGTCTTTCCCATCCCCAGAGTACTGTTGGAGGTGGGAGTGTGCATGGAATGCTGGGGAGGCAGCACTGATGCTGTGCCAGGCCTGCTCAGCAGCAGCCAAAACACTGGTGTGTTTTTAGCACCTTTCTAGCTACCAGTGCAGAGCACAGCACTGTGAGGGCTGCTGTGGGGAAAATGAACAAACACATCTCAGCCAGACCAAATACCCTGGAACTTGCACTGATTTGTCTGGGAGAAGAGAGCTCTTCAAAAGTGTTTTTGTTCGCTGTTTCCAGTCTTGATGGAAAAGTTGTGTTTTCAAGAAAAGAAGAGTGTTCTTTGTCATTCTCAGATTGCTGTATTATTAACATCACTGAATAGAGTAATTGACAGATGTGTATAAGTGTTGCTAAAATGATTAAAAGCTCTGGAAATCATAACCTGTCAGTGTTCCCCGGGAAACAAAGACCTTTCCATCTGTTAGGGGACTCTGTAAAGGATTGTAATGAGTCACCTTTAAAATGACAGCTGTCACCCTTAGGATTTGAGCCTCAAAGGAAGTGGAAAAACATAAAGAAATACATATAAAATGTCAATCAAAATATCCTTAATTTGTTATTATTTTGATCACCTCACTCTGGGCAGGGTGTGATAACTTGTAATTTTTCTGTGATCTCTACTGTCTGGATTAGGTCCAAGTCAATAGGAAAGCAGTTATGTTTAGCAATGCTATAGTTTGATAAAGCACCCTATCCCTGCATATGTCTTTGCACATTTTCTGTCACAGTCTTCACAATGAATAAAATTTTACAAGGATAATGGCATGGGATAGCAGTACATTTGAAAATTATTTCTGAGCTGTAGAAACCCAATAAAATGGAAACTGAGTGATGGAACTGAAGGATGTGAGGGGGTTAGAACTTTTAGTTCACTTGAAAAGATGGTATACTCTACATGTACCACTATACTTTCCCCTTTTATATTTGTTTTAGTAATTGTAAGTGGTTTGTCATTTCTCTGCTTGTGCCATTTTTCCTGTTTCTGATATGTTTTCTGAACTAAGGCAGGTGGAGTCATAACATTTTCTGTGAAATAAAATGCAAATTCTGTTATGCTAATGGACCACTAAGAACTGAATTAGATTAAGCAGTGGTGTTAAATCAGCAATTATACTGCTTTTTTTTTTTCATAGCAAGATTTCAGCAGAAATAAAATTCAGTGGTAGTCACCACTAAAGGAGAAAGCCTGGGGCTGTTGATGTGCTTTACTGAATTTAGTATACATTTTACCACTACTCAGACACAGTCTTTAAAACCAAGGATGCTGAGCAAAGTGCTTTGAGTCAGCTGGTAACACAGTATATTAATTACAGCTCATAATAACTTCCATTTTTACATAATTGTTGCATGGTTGTACATGTTATGCCAAATAAAATCCTCAATCTTGACTGGTGATTGTGATTAATATTTATGCTGCTGTTAAAAATGAGCATGCTTTTAGCTTCACCGATGCTGAAGATTTTCTGGATTATTTATAAAATGCTGCAAAAGTAGTAACTAAAGAAATTCCCAAACTTAGGAAACAGGTGGTTCTTCAAATAGAGCTCTGATTTTTTATCTGTCTGCAAGAAAGCATTCTCTGCTAACACACACAGGCATTGAACCAGTATTGGTCTTTCTCCAGACCACCCTTCAAGGCTTGGAAGTGTCAACTAGCATTTACTAGTATGCCTTATAAACACTCAGGATGAAGGAAATAAAGTGAATGAGGGGAGCTGGCATGCACTTACAAGAAGTTATGGGATTCAAGATTTGGCAGCTGCACCTGGTGGCTCCTTGCAGTTGCATGTTGTCATTGCCCATGGAAGCTTGAAATTTTTCCAGGCAGGAGGTGATGTGAACATCACCTTAGACTACAGGAATTGCTGGTTATCAGCAGAGCTGTCTCAGGTTTACATTCTTGATCCCACAGTAAGCTTGGCAAATCTCCATGAAAGCTTTTTGAACAAGAGTGTTTGAATCAGACGTCCTCCAATTGTTTGTACTTCTCCTCCTGTTGCCATAATATGATGGGCCCCTGACATTTCACCTCTGCTAAAGGGATAAGATGTAATAGGAACTGGATGTCTGCCTAAAGCATAGTATTCCTTTTCCTTCTCTATCTTGATTTCTACTGCCAGCCACATTAATAGTGCAGCTGCAATGGTTTTACAATTTAGGAGTGCACAGAAGGTTATTAATAGGTGCAGAAGTAGGAATCTTTTAAAAGAGATGATTCATTTGGAAATTAAAGGACTGACTGTGCTTGCTGTCATTATACAGGCTTTTTCTTTTTTTTTTTCCAAAAGTGGGTGTTCTTTTCCTTTAGGAGGATTGCTATGTCTTACTTTGACATATCCAAAATGATGTGGTAACAAAATTGACCTTCTATCCATATTGGATCCCTAAACAAGTCACCTAAACAGACTCTGCTAAGCTAACATTGGAGCACTGAGTGGCAGTGTGGCAGTGAGCTGGTATATATACCAGGGAGCTTGGTTCACTTGCACTGGCTGATGGAGGTGCAGAAAATTATTATGGAGGCATAATTACCAGCCTCTGGAGTATCTTCCAGAGGAAGACAGCACAAAAGAAACCTAGAGTCTGAGCAGAACCCTTATTGTGGTACTCTCCACCAGCACTACAATACTTAAACTGAGGCAGAGCCAAAGTGCTTTGAAGAAGCTTATCTTGTGGTCAAAGATAAAAGCTTATTAACAGTTGCTAATCTCTGTTCTAAATCTCTTATAATGTAACAGTACTATAGTGGTGCTAAAATAGTTTCACATGCATTCTTCTCTGCTGTATTTACTATATTCACATGGTATTCTACAAATCCTTATTAAATTATATAGGAGTGCTTATACTACCTTTGTTCTCAATTTAAAATGAGGCACAAGGGAATACAGAATCATTCATATAGCCAATGCATCTTCAAGCATAGAGACTCAAAGTGTATTCAGAGTAAATACAATTTCTTATCTGATCTAAGATGAGGTAAGTCCCTAAACATTTACTCATAATGAAATACCACTACTTTGAACTGCATTATAGTTAGAGGATGTTAAAAGTCTTAGTTTTCCAGAATACACATATCAGATTTTCTTTTCTCATAATTTCAGTATTAAAAATCCCCAAATAAATGATTTTTCACTGAAGATGAAAAGGCTATATGTTTAGTTATCAAGAAAAGATTCTTATTTAGAGCTGACTAGTTTATTGCAATACTCCTAATGAGATTCCCCATTGAACTCACAATAGTGAATGAAGAATTTGTTCATAAAAATATAAGTATTTTAATCAGAAAATAAAAATATTGCTTTAGTATAGTTCAGCAACTTTAATCAATTTTTAAATCACAGAATTTAAAGAAATAAATTGAGGTCTTATCTACAAATATTATTATGACTATTTTTTATTATATGATAAGTAGTGTGAAGACAAGAAATCTACTCTAAATTCTCTATATTGGATAAATTTTCAGTGTAAAGAATTTTAAATTGACATATAAAAAGAAAGCAGTGGTGACTAAGAGGGTCACTTGTAGAAATCATTACTGTATGCAGCATCATAATTGATGCCTGTTGTAAAATGCTTAAAAAATATATGCATGGAACATTATCCTGTAGACAGTAATAACAGAAATAGATGCAATTTCCTGATGGTCAGACACCTATGGTGTTTTTATTTCAATGCTGATACCAGTCTAGTGATCCATTTTTATAGCTCTCAAATCAAACCATTGAAAAGACTGTGTGGCTGTGTGTGACTGCCCTCACAAAGATGGAAAATGTACAGGTGTCGCAAAATGTAATTGCAAATTTGTTAAGAAGTATTTCTTGTTGCTGACATTTCTATACTGCTAGAGCAATCAATTGATTTCCAGATACAACTTCAGTGTTGCTTTTAATTTGGAAAATACTGAGGATTACTGGCCAACTCTTCCCCTAGTTCTTTGGTAGTAGTTCAGTAGGTGCACTATAATAAAATTTCCATAGAGTTAGTATTCAAAGTATCAAATAAAATATGTTTATAGAAATGGAATTTTCATTATTCCTTTCCTCCGTAATCAATATCTGAATCTGCTGCCCAATCATCTATGTTTCAAGCTAGTCCTATACTATTACCTCTTACCAAGATAAATTTCAGAATGTTTTCAGACATTTTCGAGTCTTGCCCAAATCAAAGGTATTATCTCAAATGTTAAGAACCTAAAGGGGGAAACCATATCAGAACACCATTTTCACAAAGTAACAAAGGGCCCAATATATGACTACTCTGTGTTTAGGAAAAAAATCTTCTTAAAAAAAATATTAGAAATAATTTGTGTCCCAGACAGAGAAAAACGTTTCCCCAAAATTTGAACTAAATGTTTTCATAAGCCAGGCATTATCGGGAACCATCAACAATAAATAACAAAGATGCTGTGCTCTTTTCCCTGAATCATAACATATGCATTATGGAGTATGCATCTTGGAAAATTCTTAGATGGCTCATTAATTCCCTGATCCATTTCTTCATGCACTACTGAAACTAAGGTGACCTTTCACAAATCAGACTATGCGTACAGCAGACAGTTGTCCTTTCTACTGGAGAAATTTCATTTTTTAGGGAAACATTACTAACTGAAGAAATAAGCTTTCAGCTGCCTTCATGTCTTAGACTCAATAAAGGATAAGGATAGGGTATTTATCCCATGAGTGAGCACCCTGAAGCAGTAATACGTGGTTGGCTTAAAGGAGATCTGAGAATCTCTGTTTGACGGACTGGCCACTTTCCAAATGAGAAATCAATGACTGTGTTCTGGGTAAAGAAAAGCCAGGATGGTTTATGACTTGTTCATCCATATACTGTGGATCCAGCCAAGCTCTGAATCACATACAGTTGAAGACAGTAAAAGTAACATCCCATGTCCAGTGAGGTCATTAGGAGCATAAGGTACATTCTGTCAGGACTCTGCACAGACAGAGACTTGCTAGATTTTAGAAATTAGCCTGTAGAAAGGCAGATATATGTAGCCAGAAAAAGGGGAGATAACCTTGTTGGGTTTCAGTGCCTGAGATGGGCAGCTAACTAGATGCAGGCTGGTTTTGTTTCTGGAGAGGAGACTTGCAAAAAAATATGAAATGGCTATAAAGTAATTCTGTCTGCAGGAATAGCACACACCTTTATAATACCTGTAGTGTTCTGAACAAACTGAAATTCTATTTAGCTGTCAAAAGCAATGCCTATATACTTAATTACTTTTAAAAAACAACAAAACAAACAAAACTCAAAAAACTCCCCACTGAAAAAGAAAACAACCGAAAAGTTCTGGTTTACAGGCTTTACACTATTGGGTATGTCATTGCTACAGTCACACAGAAGCAGACAGAGAGGGACACACATTTTGAGGGATTGATCATAATGCATCAAAATCTGATCATAATACATCAAAACCTGACTAAACAAAAGAGGTTAATGAAAGTGGTAAATTATAACAACAAACTCATAAAACCAAACATAGGACTGAGTAATATTTTTCCCAGCAATTTGTCATTGTTTACAGCAACATGAAAAAAATTACTCACACTCCTAAGAAAGACACAATTAAAAAGTTAAAAAGCAAAAACCAATTCCTTGCATTCTTCAGGTTGTCCTCCACTTCTATACTCAAGCAGTGTTTTGATCTCTCCTGCTAGGTTGACAATCTGTAAGAACTTACAGCCCCACCCCATTTATAATGTTTCTGGTGAACTCACACCAGTGTACTAAACCAAAATATCCTTTATTCAGCTCCATGTTTCTATGAGCAAATAACAGCCTGTAGGGAGTCAGTGCATCAGCTGCTTAAAAGATAAACCTACCCAGCTTGATGAAAACTTTTCTCCACTTTCCTGTTGAGAGAAAACGGTTACACATTTCTAATAAATGAAGCAGGAACTGTCATTTTTTTGGCAAACTGATAACTAGCTCTAACAGCCGCATTGCCACAAGTTGCTTTTCCAAAGTAATTACCATCAGGCTCCCTGTGGTATGCAGTGTTTAACACATTTCTTCTGTGTTAATGAATGCAAAAGCAGGCAACACCACTATTAGTAATCGCTTTTTATTCGTAGTCCTCATTTTCCAGATAGGTCACATTAAACACAGCCATTAAACAATAGCGGTTGAGAAAATCCATACAATGTATGCTGCTTTTGTTTGGTTTTTTTGTGTCATTCACCAGTCATTGGTGCAACTTTGAGCCATATGGGGAGACAGGGGCTGATAAATGAGAATGCCAACCTGTATCACAATTGGGCCAGAGAAGTCAAAACCTTAATCAGATTTCATTCAATTACACTTCAAGTCAACAAATCTTGATAGCCAAAACTCCCATTTAAATTAATGCAATAATAACTGCTGCCTGATGTCAAAAGAAAGCAATTAAACAATAATGAGTGGATGTATGTTACGCTAGGCTTCAGACTCCTCCTTGACCTCAGCAATTTCCTTTCCATTTGACAGCAAGCAACATGAAAGCTTGTTTGAATGGTGCATCTTGCTCCACTATGAACAAAGTTTGACTTCTAGGGGTAACTTGGATTAGGAAACCTCTATCCTTAAGTGGCAAATCACAGTTCAGGAGAATCTGTTTCCTGATAAATATGCCAATTGTATAAGGAACTCCCAATTGCTGGCTTTTTTAATTAAAAAAAAGATACAGAATGCCTTATTCACTATTCACAGTGTACAGTACAAATTTATTAGTTGCTTTACTTGCCTCCTTTAACTCTAACTTTCCTTTTATACTCTTGTGACAGATATTTCCTTCCAGTCTTATAAAGCATGTGTGTAAAAAATGAGAGAAATAACTCATAAACTTTATCTTTCATTCCTGCCTCTTTCTCCAAAAGTGATAGTAGAGATACCATGGAGAAAAAAACACTTTAAAATCTTTTGTGTGCAGTGTGTCCTTCACACACAATCATGTTAATTTTGACTGAACCAGCAAAACTCACATCGTATAAGCTCTGCTGGTTTACTGGTTCATTATGTATCCATTCGAAATTGTGAAATAAATTTTTTAACATGGGATAATCTTATACTGGGAAGCAGTATGCCAGAGTTCTACAAAACAAGGCAGTTGAAAGACAAATTAAATAAAAGCAAGATTTCCTAAACTCTTCTATAAAGCTGTGAGTCATGAATTCTGAATTACCTCAGAGTGGTAAATAAATAATCACTACTAAATACAGATAATGTGTTAAACAGCTAAAGCTAGTAAATCACTAGTGACAGAGAGCCTTAAGGTAAATTCCTCTTACATTGGCACAGCCCTTTCTCAGAATGTTGTGGTTTTTATGTCTTCAGAAACATACAATGAATTGTACAATTGGTTACTCAGTGTTAAAATCATTTATAAAATACACAAATCTCCATCACTTGACTGCATTTACATACTGGCGTAGATTTTGCTGAATAATGGATCTCACTGGCAGAGCTAAAGACTTGGTGCACAGACACTGAAGTGATGGGCACCACAGAAATACGTAGAAAAGACTGATCAAACAATAAGAATCCTCTCCACTATGGAATTTCAAGCTATCAAGCTATCAAGCAAAACCAATCTTGGGTCTCCTGGCCAAAAAAGAAAAAAAAAACCAAAACAAAATTATATAACACAGACAACACCACGTTTTAGATACATAAATTGTCCAAAACATGGAGAGTAGCTTGATAAGACATGTACAAGATCCTTCCTTTTGCATGTAATTGTAGACACTTTTTAACAGGAGCTAAAAGCAAACTGTCAGAATCGGTGTCTCCCAAAGACAATTCATTGTAGCACTGACTAGCTAAGATCACCATTTAAATGCAATCCCTAGACTAAAATAGGCTGTTGGGTCAACTTTTATTTTTGAACTGATAAAAAAACTATGGCTTGTGGTATTTCAGATTGCCAACCCCTTTAAAAAAGGTTTTTATAGTACAGAATAAATTTAAGAAACCAAATTCATTGTTTTTAAACAATGTGCCATAGTGGTATTTCCAGCAGAGTATCTAAAGTATATAAGGGACAAATCCTGAGCTAAACATTTTATTCTTCTGCTTCTTCTTGTACTCCGTAAATTCATTTGTTCTTTTCCAAGTTTAATTCAATTTTGAAATTTTCAAATGCAATAAAAACATTCTTAAGAAACAATAATAAAAAGTAGAAACTATATCCCAAGTTCTTTTAAGTTATTCTGCAAATATTATTCAGATCAAGTGAAAACCTGACTAAAAACAGCCCCCAGAATAAGCAGTATTTATCTAGAACTGCAGTAAGCTATTGCACATTCTAAAGAATCAGATAAAATACTGCTCATGCCACATTGGCACTGACATAATTTTCAGCTCTATAAACTTAATATCAAAACTTTTAAAATGGTGGCATCTCTGAAGAATTCAATCAAATATCCTACATTGAACAGGCTGGCTGCATGTGTTGGGGGAAAAAAAAAAGCCAAACCCAAGGAGGTTCCAGATGTTGGTTCGAGTGTAATTTTCATTATTAAACATGGGCTTGCAATAGAAGCTTCTACAAGGACTTGCACATAACCATGACTGATGGATGCATTTGTAGGCCGTTCAGTTAGCTCCATCAGCTCACTCAAACATATTTTGAACAGATTATGTACTGCAGTACTTCGTAGACCATACATTAAACAAGAGACTTTGCTCTGAGGCGCTGCTTCCCATATTCCATGGGGAAAAGGAAGCAGGAAAAAACAAAACTCATAGAGTTCGACAGCTACTGAGGCAACACTTGCCATTTACAATATAAGCCCAAATATTTTTGCAACACAACTATATATTAATTTAATAAAATACACAATATAGCTCTTATACACTCAACAATTTGGCTCATATGCACTGAATCTGCAATAAATCAATAAAAATATGTCATTTGATGTAAACACACTGAATCTTCTTACATTTGCACATTTAAATGACCATGTGATTTTTGTGGATGTCTGACATTTTCACTTTCCTGAGCTATTTTAGTGTCCACAAATGAATAAAAAAGTGTTAATAATGTTAATTTATTTTCTGTATTACCGTTAAGGTAACTCTTTTTTTCCCCAAACCTTATTTCACTTCCTTTTCTTTTGTTTTTTAACTTATCACTAACTATTTATAGCTTTGTTGGACACTAAAATGCTAAATAGATATTAAAATCTTTTTTTTTTTCATTTTATCAAGTGAATTAGCTTATGTGTGTGCAGGACAAGATGGACTATATAATTTTACATTTAACCTTAATATGATATGTAGTGTTTCATTAATGATGAGGATATGTTTTCTTGAATAATGATCTGGAATGGTTCTTTTTGTTTTATTGTTCTTTTTTTTTCTTTTTTTTCGTATTTCATATTTGTGGCAGATAACTTTGTACATAAATGTTTACCACAAATGAATGTTAATGTTTGGTGTCGCTTGGACTACTACAAGAACTCTTTATAGGACTTTCAGTAGAAGCCTGTGGTGGCTGCTGGAAATGCACCACAGATCAGCATTATTCAACCCTGTTTTTCTTGGGGTTTATACGTAAACAGTAAAGTCAGCATCAGCTATTGAGGACAGTCTTAGAGTATCAGACGTATTTCCATTCCATCTTTCTCACACCTTCCTATCAGATTGTCAAAATGGCACTGTCTTTCCATCTTTCATTTTGTTCTTGGTGTACTTGACTCTGTCCTAATGAAAGTTTGGTCAAAATGAAACCAGTGTTATCTGTCAAAAAGAAAGAGCAGTGAAAAGAACATACTTGTGGGCACTTCAGATGTTCGCTAAAAGCCTTAAAGCAGCATTGGTCTTCCTTCATTCCTGTAATTCTGTTACAACCAGGGAATTTATTTATTTACTTTCAATCAGCAGAAGAGGAATGCAACTGCCAGCCTGTCCTTATTTTCCCCCTCACTTTCTGATGGCCACAGGGTCGCTTCCCCGACAGTCCTGCAAGAGCTTGTCTATTTCTCTCACAACTTCCTCGGCATCCACCGACTCCCTGCCTAGATCCCGGGCTGAACGGTCTAACTGCTCCAGAACAGAGTCCATCTCACTGGAGTCTCGGCTCACTCGGGAGTGCATGTCTGCAAAGGCCCTAGCCATCTGATCTGATGCAATGAAGGAAGAGTCCTTTGACTGTTTACTGGGCGATAGATACTGACTGTCAGTTGACAAGTACTGGCTGCTTGCTTCAGCCAAGGCTCCTGATTTCACTTCACAACCATCCAGTGGTCCTTTTGTTGAGGTGCAAGGCTCAATGCATGTCTTGGTTGGGCTGCTCGATGCTGAGGGAACCTCCTGAAGCAGAGGACTCAGGGCACGTTTGGCTTTTAAGTAAGGTTTAACATTGGCAATGAGAATAGTGTGCTCTCTCTTGTCTTTCCCAAATGTACAAAAAGTCTTTTTCCCAGTGGGATTCACAGTTTCATATGTCTCAGTCTCAACATTAGCTTCAACTGTGGGTACAAAGAGATTTGTGCGATAATCTGCATTCTCAGCCTGACTGGCTGCAGGGAACTGTGGCATCCAACACCTGTCAGAATGACCAAGCACTCTGCATTCATCTGTGCAGTTAACACATTCTTCTTGTTCTGCAAAACAAAGGAGAAAGAGAAAAAACTCTAATTATAAGTGGATTTATTTAGGCTAATGAATAGGCGATGATCATCATGTGATGGGCTTACTTGACATCTGGTTTCTTAATTATGGAGAAAAAGAAGAAGTTGCAATTAAAATATTTCAGAAGGTTTGCACAAACCTGTTAGTTGAGACAATAGATTTATTTAACTCTGTTCTCCACATATTAAAGCATTCACATAGCCCAATGGAAGTATAAAGGGGTCATTAGAGACTCATTCTCAGTGGAATTGAGCTTCATCTGTAAAATAATCTGCTGTAGGAATCTTTTAGGCTTTATTCTGTAAAACTCATGCTAGAAAGGAGTGAACAGTACTTAGGGAACTCAAAAGGAATTATAAGGATTAATTTTTCAAATCAAATAACTGAGCAGTGACTGCCTTTCTGGAAATACAAACACTTCATAAAAATCAGCAAGCTGTTTTTTCGTTTTTGTCACCTCCATTTCATTTGTAATTGCTATGTTGTGTGACAGTCACAAAATAAAAAGGTTTTCTTGAAAAG
>NW_005054528.1:29652-32916 GCF_000277835.1 Geospiza fortis
GAGAACAGAGAACTAGAATCTTCCATCGGTATGCATTAAATATAAGCTTGTCAAAAAGCGCATATTGCAATTTTATTAGACATGAGTATGGATCATATAATCAGTTTTCTCCTTTTTTGTTTTGGTGCAACTAAGTGAAAATGGATTAGCTCAATACATACAATTTGGAAGAATGACAAATGGTGACACACTGTTTGAACTGATGATGTCTTCAGATAGGATTTCTATATCCTTATTTCTTTCAAAGAATATAGCTAAATGAGATTCCCTTGCTACACTTTTAGAACATAAGTTTTGGTACTTATTCTACAATTCAAAGAAAACTTTCTGGTTTAAAAACCTTGGCTTGAGTGTCATTTGCATTAAATATGTTACATTTGGGCCAATATTTACTGTCTTATAATTGTACTCACAACTCTAACCAACTATCAGGAAAAAGAAAAATAATAAATAGTATAAATCCTTTATCGTCTCTACGTTTCAGTTAACTATACATTGATCTTAATAATTTTTCTTTCACAAAATAGGCATATGGGTTCAATACTCATTTTTTGAGGAATTTAGTATTTAAAAACTGCATGGAATTCCAGTTAGACCAAAAACTCTTAGATTACCTTTAAATATAAGGATGAAACACACATACAGACATGCAGAACAAGTCTTCAGAAAAGCAGAACAAACATGTTGAGCCAAAGATGGGGAGAATATAAGCAATCATCATCTTTCAAAATTAGAAAATAAATTCCTAGTAATCGTATATGATCACCTGATTAATGAATGATTGCACTGCAGAAACATGACAAAAGAAACACCAAAGATGATCTAAGGGAATCCAAGCGTATAAATCATTTTTCACATTTCTAAAAAGATATGAATAAATAGGACTTTAATTAAACTAAAATTGTATTATGTCACAGTGATGTTAAACTGTGCTAATTTGCTCAGAACTGATAGCTGTTAGTGATACAGTAGTATGAAAAAGTGTCATTCTGTATATGAGCTCCCTTCCTTGAAGGCCTTAAAAATCTAAGTCTGGTGTAAACCCTGAAAAAATACTAAAAGCAAGTGAGAATTACATACAGGGACAAGAGGACAAAGTGATTGTTGAGGAAAAGGATGTAACACAGGGGCCTTAAACATGAAATTCATAGAAGTGAGCCAGCTTCAGCTGTGTATCTGGTAAAACCATGGAACATGTCTTTCTGGAAGATATATCAAAACATGGAAGACAGGGGGGTGATTAGACACAGACAACAAGGCTTCATTGAGGACAGATCGTGTCTGACTAATCTGTTGGCTTTCTAGGATGGGTTGAATGCATCAGTGGACACAGTAAAGTCTTTTGTAAGGCCTTTGATATGGTCAAATATTGATATGGCCACAATATTCTTGGTGTTAAATTGGAGACTGATGGATTTGATGATGGATTGTCAAATCAATAAGGTAGTGGCTGGATGGTCACATGCAAACAGCTGCAGTCAATGGCTCTATGTCCAAGTGGAAACCATAATGAGAGGTGTCCCTCCAGGGTCCACATTGGGGCCAACATTATTTATTATCTGCACTAATGAGATGGACAATGGGACTGAGTGCACCCTAGAATCACAACAAACTGAGTGGTGCATCTGGTTCGCTGGAGGGAAAGGATTCCATCAGAAGGACTGACAGGCTTGAGAGGTGGGGGCCACATGAATATAATGAAGTTCAACAAGTCCAAGTGCAAGGTCCTGCATCTGAGTTGGAGAAGTCAGTATCATTACAGAATGGTGGATGGACAGATTGAGAGCAGACCAGTTGAGAAGGATTGAGGCTACTGGTAGATGAAAAGTTGGACACGAGCCAGCAGCCTGTGCTCACAGCCCAGACAGCCAATTGTGTGTGTCCTGGGCTGCATAAACTAAAAGAAAGCATTAATCTGATTTCTTTTAGTTTGTACATGAGGTAGAAGCTCTTTGATATAAGAGTAGGGAGACACTGGAACAGATTCCCTTGAGAAATTGTCGATGTCCCATCACTTCAAAGTCAGGTTGGACAGGACCTTGAGCAACCTGATCTAGTGAGGGACATTCTTGCCCATGGTAGATATTTCAAGGTCCTTTCTATGCAAACCATTCAATGGTTGTATGATCTCCAAAGGAAACTAATCCACATGCTGGTTTTAGTATCCAATAAAAACTAAAATTATGATGAAAAGCAGGAGTAAAATAACCCCAACCTGAGGACTGTAACAAAGTGGCAGAACTGAAAAGATTTTGAGGAAGAAATTTAAGTTTGTTGTGTTTGATTTTACTTCACTTGAATGAGATGGCATTGGTATGCATAACCACAGAGACAACATATGTGTGGCAACTGCTCAATGAAATGGGAGCCATACAAATGAAGGACATAGCTATACACCTCATTCCACCCATTAGTTCACCTCCACTAAAGTTCTCTGTATCTAGTTTTCTGGAGTTTCTACAGCATCAAACAGCTGCTGCTTTAAGACAGCCAAGGGAAACTGCTACTCTCACTATCACCCTAAAAAAAAAAAATCCCCAAACAATAAAACTACCTCCTCCTGCTCCAAAAAAAAAATCACTCAGAAACATAAAACTCCGCAAAACAAACAAAACCAATGTATTTTTAAAAACACATTGCATCTTCCTGATCCTTCAGAGTAGACTTGCAGCAAGTTCAGCCTCTAACTTTTAATGTGGACTTACAGAAATAGGAGAAAAAGGGGCTTTCTTCAGGATTTTCCCTAACAGTATCTAAAGTTATTTTTTCTCTCATATAGACTTCATGAGAATTCTGAGTAAAAGATTTCTGGCACTTTTAAAAGTTTACCTAAACAACTAATCAGCTTTCCAACTAACTTTTATGTTGCAAGCTTAACTATCCTTTTATGGATATTTGTAAACAATTTTGTTGCTTTATAACAAAAGACAAAAATAAAACCCTGCTGCATGTTAGCTACCATAAAATGCTCAGAATTGCACAATCAATGGACCAGTACTTTTCTCTGCTTCTCTCTTTTCAATTACTCTGTCAGAGCAAGATTCCTCTTTGCTCTTTCCTTTCTCACAAAAAATCACCCAACATTACA
Organism: Geospiza fortis; assembly: GCF_000277835.1. Lineage (NCBI taxonomy): Eukaryota > Metazoa > Chordata > Aves > Passeriformes > Thraupidae > Geospiza > Geospiza fortis. The sequence goes on from NW_005054528.1 coordinate 32,741, forward strand.
ATCTATTTCATTATACCACAAAAAAGCCATCTGTAGCAGGAAAATTCTTTCTGTCTTTCAGGTAGTAGCTCTATGTCATATTATCTTTAAAAAATTAAATAAATATTCATATATATATATATATATATATATATATATATATATATATATATATATATATATATATATATATATAT
>NW_005054528.1:34741-49525 GCF_000277835.1 Geospiza fortis
TATATATATATATATATGTAATTCTGTGCTCTGTACATTGACAACACACATTTATACATCCATATATATATCTATATGAAATATAGAAGTAGAAAATTCTATTTTCACACTGACTCTTTCTAGAACTCAACTGAACTGTATTTCTTTTAAAAAATAAATATTCCCTGAACTAAGATTGAAACAAACAAGCTCAGATGAAAGGTAAAGTTCAGAGAAGTTCTCAGTCACTAGAAATAAGTACTGCAAACTTATTCAGTAGGTATTCTGTTCTGTGCCAAAAGCTATGCTTTGAGATTTTCAACACTCATTAGGTTAATTTATTACAACCAAGTTATGTTTGAAGATTTATATTTTTAGCTCTCACACACATGCATACACATACATTGGTATGAGGAAGGGTCTTTCACAGTGTTTAGATTATTCATTACTGCCAACAGAAATACAAACTTTGGTGGCAATCTCTAAGTAAAAGAGATATATGTCATATAGCATATATATGTTATGTATATATTGCATGCTCTATTTTCTTCCCCCTCTCATTTCCTGTATTTTAAAGCAGTTTTTATACTTGCATTCCTACTCACTGTATTGAATAACTTTCCATTTCTGCTCCCTGGACATGGCAGCAGTGACTGAATTAAATATGAAGCCAAAAAACAGCAAAAAATACACTGAATGACCTTGATTTGAAACCCACCTGCATTGCATGAGCTTTGTTCCTCTAGCCCTGAAAATCTCGGCCTTTGTATTTCATTCTTTAGTGTCACATCATAGGGAATGGATTTTGAGTATTGATTATCATACATTATAAGCTGCTTGTCTCACCATTAGCCTGTAATTTTGACTGCTACAGCTACCACACAGCGAAGAAAATCAAACAGGGATTTTTGTACTAGTAGCAGAAACTACAAACACGAAGTGAACTATCACCACCAAGGGCCAAATTAGTACATATGAGAAAATAGAATCAATTTAAAAGTAAATATATAAATATATATATGTAAAATAGGTTATATGCTGTGCTGTTCAGCAAGATGTGCTGGTAGAGTGATATGCACCATTAGTCTTTATCTCTGCGCTTGTCTCCCTCCCGTTGAAAATAAACCCTTAACAGTGCATGTGTGTACAATAAACAGCAGCAGTCTGGAGGTTTTCCCAACTCTCTGGAGCTTTAAGGGTAAACAGTCAGAAGTGCTTTATGCACTTAGGGGAGAACATACACTAAAATAGAACTGCTAAATTATCAGCTGCAGAAAGAAAAGGAAACAAGATATCTGTAAACAACAGTCGCCTAGATAGGAAACATATTCTGGATGGAAATTCAGAGGTGGTGTAGGATGAGAGTTATACTGGCAACATATAAAATGTAATGCAAGGTATGTATTTTGGCACAGCAGTAACTTATATATTTTATTCTATTAGTAGATGAGTTATATTTAATATCTGCCTTATATAGCAATTTAAGAGAAAAAGATTTTTTTATTGTGGTATCTACAATTTCCTACACTTTCTTTATAAATACTGAACAAAATTAATTGTGGGTACTGATTTCACCCTAAATATATTGCACTATGAAGGTAATTATTTAATGCTTTAGATAGATGGCTCTTTTCAATGGTTAAAACAGATATCTTATTTTGACTCACTAATTATATGAAATTCGCATAATGATAAAAAAGAGGAAGCTCAATATTTTTTTTTTTAAGCAGTAACTCAATGGAAAAATCAAATCAATAAATACATTTTTTTTTTGCAATTTAACTGGTCCCTAATTATTTAAATTATACATACATAGAAAGCAAAAAAGCAAATTTAAAGTAAACATCAGCATCCAAACAAGTCCAAGAAATATTTTATGTACTATACTTATGGGATGAAGAACATTATAGTCTATATTGAAGTACTCCATACAATTTAATACTAAATGTCAAGATTCCCATATATGGGAAATCAGAGTATAAATACATGTATATACACATATACATATATGCTTTTATATATATATTTATGTAAATAAATTAATCTATGTATATTTAAAGTCTGATTACCTCCATAAACAGGTCTGGATACATAAATAGGCATAGACTTAGACCTACAGCTACATCTATGCCATCCTATTCCTTACAAAACCTGTAAATTATTTTATCAAATTTTATTTGGAGTTAAACAAGGCAGACAGAGTAAGATCATTATAATTTATAAGATTTGAACTGATTGTCATTCAAGTGCATTCTTTCCTAAGAACTTCTGACTCACAAAATACTCAAAAATGTAGCTTTTTATTGCCATTTGTTCATCTACTAAAGACTAAATAAGAATATGCCTAGCTAAGTACATGACTAAATATTTTAAAATACCATTAGCTTTCATTGTTTTTAATTGTCCTAGGAAAGCATATCTTTCAGACATCCTTTTTTCTCTTTCAGTGGGGGATGTCTCGTTTTTTGCTATTGCATAAACACCTTCTTCTAACTGACTATTTTTTAAAATTCCTTTCTATGAATGTGGAAGATAAAAATAAGCCTTAATTGTCAGGGATGCTTCATAGGTTGATTCCATTGACTGAAATGACTATCAACTAACAGGTCCAAATAAAAAATAAACCAGAGGACCCATTTCAAAATATATGCTCCCTTATTTTTGAAAGCATGCAGTTCCACAATACCTCCACTCTTTAAATGCTCTATTCTTCATTGTGTTACAGTGAATAGTAAAGCACATCTTTGATGATCCTTTTTTTCACATAACAAAGATCTGTCTGTGAATGAATATATATACACTGACTTGTGCAGCAAACCAGCCTTGATGTTGTGAATTTTTGTTCATTATTGAAAGTATTTCCATTTAGAATTTACTCAGTTATGAAACAAAGTGTAAAATTCTCTGCAGCTTATATGTCCCTGGTCTAACCAAAAACACAGTATTCTTTACTCTGAGGGTGGTGATGTACTGGAACAGGTGGTCCCATTCCTGGAAGTGTCCAAGGCCAGGCTGGATGGGGTTTTGGGCAACCTGGTTTAGTGGATGGTGTCCCTGCCCATGACAGGGCAGTTGGAACTAGATGATCTTTAAGATCCTTTATACTCAAACCATTCCATGATTTTATTTAAAAAACCTCCACCAACACCAGTATGTGTTTTAGACTAATAAAATAATGCTATGCTTCATATTTTCAATACCTTAAATAGATATGAAAGATCTGTATTTTCTGTACATATGTGTAAGCAGATGGACAATAAATGCCACATAATATCTAACAGAGGATGTAATTAACTCCGCTTTTCAGAACTTCAGTAATTCCTAAAATATGACCAGAAAACCTTACAGAACTTACATTAAATGGTGGCTTACTTTTTTTTCTTTTTAATTGAGACAGGCAATAGCCTTTACTAAAGAACTAGAAAGGCTATAGGTAGATATTTATTACAGGAGACAAATAACGTGTGCTTTGGCATGTCCTAAACACCGGGTCTACATGACATTTCTATTGAGAACAATCATCTAAAGCACTACCTCTGTGGTTGGATTTCTGTTTAATTACAATTGATTTTGACATAAATGAGCAGAGATAAACAAATACTTCTATACTTCTCTTGCTGTTATTAAACAGAGCTGTCTCCTCTCTGAGTATTTATATTGGCTTGTCTGTTTAAAGGCTCCTTTCAGTCAGGCAAAGCAATTATGAAGCTCAGATTAGCAAAATAACTGGCAGTAGAACAAGAGTGGACTGCCACATTTGTAAACCTCTTGGATCTCATGTTTTTCTCCTGATATTATAAATACAAGTTTCTGAGGTTTATAATTCTTACCGTTTCCCACAGGTGGTGTTGGGTTTTTGTTTAGTTGGCTTTGTTTGCTTGTTTTCTAGATACAGGATAAAGACAATATATGTTTATATTGTTATGACATAAAACACTTCAAAAGCCATAGAAGCATGATGACCTATGGATTTAATTCTAGTTCACATTTGTCCCAGACAATAAATATTGGAGGAATATTTCAGGATTACAGGAAGCACTGTGGAAAATTTAAAACATTTCTTACAGAAGTATGATTTAATTAAATGATTACAATTTAATGACAATCACATATTTTTATTAAAAACAAAATAAGAGAAAGAAAATATTTGTGTTACCTGAAAATTTTCCATCCTCACAGCGGGCTGGTCCACAGATCCCAACAATGGGTCTTTGGCCTCTGCCTTGCTGTTCTGGAGGCAAATCAGACCTGTGAGTCACAGACAGGGATAGGCTCTGCTTCCAAAATTCACAGCAATGTCAAAACTTCCGCAGCAGATAAACAGCTTCTACCTGTGACCCAGACACAGCTCATGGCCCTTGAAATTTTCCCTAATTTTCTCAGTGGTACAAACCCACAATTCTATATTTGGCAGTGAACTGAAAATATCTAACTAGTAAAAGATATGTCTCATTTCTTCCTAATAGAGGAGAAAGAAGAAAATGGACACCCAATCTTGATTTCTGCTGTTTGCCTATAAGTTGGCTGGCCCTCACTCTAATTTACAGTGAAAAGATCATACAACAGTCATGAAATGGTCATTTTGGTCTCTTCCCCATCCCACATAAGAAAGTCGTCCTAGCACAGGGTCGCAGGCAGAAAATGTACAAAGGCTACATGTGCCAGTCCTGCACTTAGCTGAGAAGCTACTGGGAAACTTTGACACATTGATAGTTTTAAACTCTAAATCTTTGTTGTAGAGCCCCAAGCTGTTTCCTGAGAAAGAAGAAAAACTAAACTGCAGTAATTAACAGAAGAGGACAGCCTCGTGGATCTTTTAGAAAGCACATTTTCACTCTTGATCAAGGCAGTGCAAAAGATATTACAGTGGCATTGTTTCAGCACTAGCATCTACAAAAGCAATGATTCTTAAATCTGAAACTTAATTGAATTTGTGTAATCATTTGCACAATTTGCATGATATTCACATTCTTTTTACTAACTTTATTGTGAGCTAGTCATAATTATAGTATCAATGATTTCCATATCTAATTTGCAGCACTTAGTAAATGCTGCATATTGTAGTGTGTCAATGCTTATAATCTAGTCATTAACCAGGACCATTGTGAGCCTGCCTATACAAATATTAACAGATTGTATAGTTAGAGACAAAAGGTAACAAGTGATTATGACAAACAAAAGCAATGAATGGGAAGAAAAGACAACATTAATGAAAATATAATCATGCTGTTGACATTTCCTAAAAATACCAATATAAAAGCTCCATAATTTCAAGGAGCTATCTCCATCTGTCAGACCATCAAGCCACCAGCGATGAGCTATATGTTACACCACTGAACTTTCCTTACCAATTGCCAATTATCTCAGCATACAAATCTTTAATTAGAAGGTACCAAGCTTTTTGCTTTGCAAGCTTGCCTCAAATTTGGATATGACAACTTGTTTACAGATATTGACTGAGGAGGGTGCCACTGAGGAGAGAGATGTGACAGGTTTCTGAAGAAATCTCTATGTTCTTTTGATGGCTCTGTTTACATCCTGACTGTAGGTAGACTCTGTTTAATGGAAGTCTGTCAGCCCCTGTGTAGGAGCCTGGCTTTGCCCGAAACAAAATCAATCCAGTGACACTCTTCGAATGCCACCTGTTTTCCTTTGCAAAGTCTCATAAAAACAATTACAAAGGCTTCATGGATGCTGAACCACTCAAAATCTGAATGGTCGCTTTGGTGAAAGAGGGTATTTTTCCTCCCCATTCCTGCCAGTGTGCCTGGATTTACATTCAAAACCTCTTTCAACAGCCATAACGAGACCATGTGGGTTTTATACTGACAGATGGGAAAACCCTACTGGGTTATCATACCCTGCTTCAAGGGTTGCTGTTGTAAACAGGTCATATACTTTGGACTTCGCGGAAGGTTTACAATGCATCTGACAGAAGAGGAGGAAGAACACTTTTCATGTTGCTGCTCTCAGAAAAAACTTTAGGTTGTCTAGACATCGTAAGGACCTCTCACTTGGACATAGAGATACAGAAATATCTTCTTACAAAGGAAAGAAACTTTTAAGAGTTTCCTGTTGAGTCCTCCCCATGCTAAGTAATGTATTCATTATCATATGATTAGAGGGTCCCTCAGACTATTATTTAGAAGATTTCTGGTGTGTTGTTACCACTTTCCAAAGAGATTTGCAGAATGGGATTACCCTTGTGTCACTTTATGAAGAACCCAAATTCTCTTAGCAATTTAAGTTTCATAATGAAATCCTACTTAACTTTCTGCCTGGATAGTGCTCCAATTAGATCAATCAGAAAGGATAATTAAGGATGTCTTTTTCAAATCTGACTCTCTAAATATAACCAGTTTGGCAAAGAGAATTATACACGTAAACAGATTCAGTACCACATTTTCAGATTCTCCATGAACAGTGGATTAATTTCTGAAAGACACTTACTGAAGATATCTAAAGAATATTCATATCCTCCTTTTCCCAAATCCTTCATCAAGAACTCTAAGTTACAGATCACCTTCTTATATTTCAAGGATTGAGGAGATTATAGATATTAACACTACTAATACAGAAGAATTTCTCCTACTAGTTACTTTTATGTGCAGCAGTTCAGCTGCTCAACTGAGACTCACCTTTTTACTTGTCATCTTTCCATTTGTTATAGCTTCAATTTCTGAACTGATGTCAGACTACTTTGATGTGACAAAAGACAGCTTTAAGAAAAATTGTCATTTTGGGGAATTATTTCCAAAGGTGTTGTCATTATGTGTTCCTTGTTTTCACTAATATCTTCACATTTTAAGCCTGGTAACTACTGGAAGGTATTTTTCTGGCGTCTAGCAACCGCTAATCTGAGCCATGTTCTTACAAAAAGTGTATTCTAGTCTTGGAGATAGACTTAAAAGCTAATTACAGATATCACCACCAAGTAAGATGCAGTCAGGGTAATTTCTGTTAGCTGTGCCCTCAGCTTACTTATCTGAACACCCTACAAAGGAAATCAGCAGTGAGGCATTAGATAAGTTAAACACTGTTCTGGTAAAGCAAGTAAAAGATGCAGCTGCTAAATTTAAAGCTACGGAAGGATTCAGAATAAGCCAGTTAACATCAATCTATTGACATTCTTTAAGAAAATCTTTACTCTGTAGAGATGATGAAGATACTACACTCCTAGAAATGGGGAAAACCTGCTATAAAATGCAGTAAAACCTACTCTACGTATGGATCATTGTCAATTTTCTCAGGGTATTTAAAGCAATCTTTGAATTTACTGGAACTCAACACTATAATATTTACTTCATTTAGGGTTTAATGTATGCTTTACAGCATTATTTTAATGGGTCCCCCTCCTCCCAGGCTTATTGTTTTAATGGAGAAAAAAGGCAAGAGGCCTGTACAGTTATTATTAGCTTGAATTCTAATTATCACAGATAATGGAAGCAGAGAAATCTGAGCCCCAATATTTGCTGCATGATTCTTCAAAAACAGCCTCTGGGTTTCCTAATAAAAATTGTAACTTTGCTTTGTTTTTCTTTAAGAAGAAGAATTTCTTTAATTCCCAAGGAGACAAAAATAAAGCGCCATATCTGAAAGTAAGGCTCAGTCTGACCTTGAACAAATTCTGTAAGGAATTAAGGTGAGAAAAATTTTTCTTGTGGGAAAGAGAATCAAACTTTTTTGTTGTTGTTTTGTTTCCACCTGTTACACAGGTGCCTGTGCTAAGGTGCGGTACGTATACCACTTCTCAGGTACCTAAGAAACAGTCTAGCAGAGCTCTAAACTTATTTGTAAGCTCTCAAGTGACTCTGCAGTTCCAGCTGAAGATGGATACAAGGCAGCTAATTTGCTACCACCAAGGGAAAATGTTATAACATAAAAACATTCCCTCCCTTAGCTTCAAAACTGTCGAGTGTCTAGGGAGCCTGACTATTTGTAGAGCTGATACTATGCATATGCTTCCCCTGTAACTGTTACATGCATACATCTGGCATCTGTCTCTGTGTTAAACAGACTTAATTGTCCCCACTATTGCTGTGTAGAAACCCTCTAACCTAGATGGGTAATGTGAAAGAAATAAATGGAAGGGTTGAGATGAATTTTTTTTTGTGGCATTGTTTTTGCATTATTGGCAAGATTTCCAATGAACTCTGTACTATGGCTATAATAAAAATATTTTAGTTGTGCCTTCTGTGAAAATTTGGGTAGACATTATGTTTTTGTCTTAGCATGACATTTGCACTTTGAACAGTCTTTTAATCAAATAGTGTTGTTTTAACTGGAAATCTTTTTTTCTATTTATTCTTCCTTTATTTTTTTCCTGTCTTGGTTGTTTATGACCTCTCTTTTATCCACATCAGACTTCAAAGCTTTTAATCATTTGCTAGACATAGCTGAACTGATTCTGAAGATATGCCATTTTTTTAGGTGTTATTGGGGTACTCTACGTGGTATTCCATTATTCACTGTTGCCAGCAGAGTCAAGACTCAGGCAAAGCACTTGATTTCAGATTTCAATATATTTTTAAAAGATCAAAGAGCACGGAAAATCTTGTTCTTTGGTTAGACAGACCATGCAGAACAGTAATATTCTGAAAGATGGAAGTAGCTGCATAATACTAATACTAAATTGAAGGCCTTTTGAAGCTACTTTAACCTTTGTGCTAATGTTCATCTCAAAATCCCCCAGCAAAGTAAAAAAATGCTTTTAATTGAGAAAACACACAGAAATGAGTTCTTCCTGTAAAATAAGAGGGGGAAATAAAACAAAAAAAAAGTTGCTGGTTTGACATCTGAAATTAGTCGTGATAGCAAAGATGAAATATCCTCATGGTGCTTCTTCTACTAAGATATATTTCTTTGAGCAAGACTGTAAAGCATAGACTTTCCTAATCCAACTGTACCTGCCCAAGTCTATTTAGAACTCAGAGGAAAGCTATTCCTACAGCTGAGATCTTCTGAAGAGCTTGACTTCCTCCTAGTATGTGCATTAAAACCTAGGAAATAGGAAGACAGGCCACAGGTTTTTCACCTCTCCTGTTAAAGTTTTACTATCATGCAACAAGCAAACTAGAGAGTGCTTCCATTTAAACTCCTGTTTAAGGGAGAGTTCTTGTCAGTCAAGGGACTGAATAAAAGCCCACAGGATGTAGATTCAGGTGCTGTATATTGGTTTCATCAGTGACATAGCAGCAGCTATAAACAGAGTAATTTCACTCAACAAACAGAGAAAGTCACATAATCTAATTTTTGACAACTCAAATTAGGCTAAAATTCTTATGTCATCTCTGGAGATTATGGAGAGGAATGGTTTCGGAGAGCCATTTAGAATGCCAGGGAAAAGATCCAGACCTAGAACACTTCACTGACAGGTCTATCTATCTTCACATGCACCGAGTTGATGTGCTGAAGTTGTCTTTGTCTGTGTTAGGGATATATATCAGCTGGTCTGCCTTTTCCTATAAGCTAAGCTTTCCAGCACTCAGAAAATTGTCTGCTTTGTGTCTAAGAGCCGAATATTTCCTAATGTAATGTGGGTGGGATTGAGATGTGTAACTCAGCAACATGAGTCTCCTTTTCCACAATGTGCTCCTAATGAACATTGTCCTACCATTGGTAAGAAAATAGTCCCTTTGCAAACTAATAGCTAAGTGATTCCATGCACACATAAATCCTGGGAAATCCACAGAATATTTGTCAGATCAAGTTTCATGGTATTTTTCCACTGAGCTATTTTCAGGAAAAAGTGAACAAATTTCCTTCTTCCCTTGTACTGTGATAGCATGCTTATAACAAGCTCCTGCTTTTTTTACAGAATTAAGACTTATGACAAATTGCTGCACTTTGAATGCCTGAAGGAACACATTGGGATCTGATGTTCTTCATTGAGGAAAATTGTAGCTGATCCAGACCCCTCTCGCAGTTGCAGCCCTGACTCCAAATTCGTATCAGGAGCATAGCAGGGAGTGACTTTGCTGATGTATAGATTCTTCCACAATTACAGAGGATATTTGACATGGTGTGAAGTGGCATTTTATTTTAATTCCAGAAATTTAGCAAGAGAAATCCAGATGAGATGATCAACTCTGCCTCCAGAGCAAGCCAGCTTAATGTTGCCAACTGAACCAGAACAGCATCCTGCCTCCTGAAGGAATCTGGGGGCAGAACCAAATCTTCTGTCCAGCCATACCTTGCTTTTTGAAGCCCAGGCTCTGCTGGCTCACAGACCTAGCTGAATCCTAAACACAGCAGAGTACTGGACAACTTGTAAATCTATTGATAGAGAGCAGCATATTTGGAATTCCCACAAGTTGCTGATTCCATTCTCAGAAATCTCATCTGAAAATTTTTATTTTAAAGGCTGAGTGGGACTGAGCTCTTTCATTCATTAAATCTGTTGCTTTCAAAATCAGCCCAAGTATTCCTTCTTTAGATAAATTCTCAGTTAATATTTGGCATGTACTTTTTCATTCAACAATGTTAAGTTGGTATTTCTCAGAGAGCCAGACTATGATGATAAACAACTGTCAACACCTTTGTTCATAAAATACCAGTCACTGTCCTCTGAAAAACTAATAAACTTACTTAGCAGTTATTTTTTTATTTAAGCATAATCAAGGGGAAAACCAATGATGGTAATCCTGTATCTGCATTATCAAATGATCTTGTAAAATTTTACCACAGCTAGACTTAGATACTACAGCTTATTGGTCTTCATGATATACAAATAAATTCAATTCCAGCTTGATGTTACAAACTGTCTTCAATGAGTTCATTTGCAGTTCATTACACCTTCATTTCAAGAGGTTTTTTGGAGCCTTTACTCAACAGAGAAGTAAGACTAATATTCACAAGATACACTGAGATAGAATCTGTCAGGGTAGATATTTTCATGTTTAGAGCATGGGTTTTTTGTTAGGTAAGGGCTATTAAAAAGTAAATAATTATATTAAGAAAAAGTGGAACTAGTATGGGAAAATAAAGGGCAATTCTTTGTTAGTCTAAACACTGAATAAAAAGAAGGTCTTATGTAAGTCTGATTTTCAAAACAAAAAAAACAAAAGAGAAGAAATAATATATTAAATTTAAATGTTTATGTAAACCATCTTCCCTAAAGTTTCCTATGACTAATTCATTAGAAATTAATTTGTTTGAAATCTTTATTTGAAAAAGTCATATCTAAAGTAATATATTTATTTTGCTTACTGTGAAAATCTGTTTTATAAAACAATCAGCAAATGTTGTTCTGGAATGTAATTGCCTATTAGATTTCAAAGAGGTAATCAAAGAGGGGTAAAAATGCAGGATAAATGTTTTCACACAAAGAGGGATATGTATATTTCAGTCACTTTTAATTTTATGACTTTGGAGAAGAAAATGTAGCATTTTCTATAAGTTTTCGGTGTCCCAGTTAGCCTGCTCCAACTATGATGACAACATGCATCTTTGATGACATGGATGAATACATCTAAAATTCAAGGCTTCCTCCCAGCAAAACTGTAATCCAGTACAGAAGGTCAATGACAGCCTGCCTTTTAAGGCCAACTCTTTGTGAGTAGTAAAGCAGCATGTTTTGTTAGGAATTTTCCCTCTGCTTTGCTATCTGATTTCTGCAGGGACATGCATCTATTTACCACACTAAATTCTGTTGTTCATCATCTTTTGCATGTAACATATTCTTTATTCATTTACTAGAAGTAGACAAACAGAACTGGCTTTTTTGTCAGCAGTCTCCAAAGACATAGTCAATGCAGATCTAGCTAATCCCTCCTACTTATTGTTCAGCAATCAGTGTCTGCCAATAGGATTTGGGAATCCCAAAAGACAATGTTTAAAGGGAAGGGTTAAATTCAGCTTGTGTAATGCCATTCTCTGTTCATGGGGTAATTAATCATATTCAAGGAATCTGTTCCATGGAGGGACCAAAGGCTGCCAATTAAAATAAATTAAACTGGACAGACAGCCATTTGAGCGAGTGAGATTTCTGCCATGATTTGAAGCAACTTTATCAATAGTGAGAAGCTATGTTGGTAGAGACAGTTCTTTTAATTTGCTCCAAAGGCCCTCATATATCTTGCAGAAAGTTGCATTTGGGAGGTCTAGAGTTAAGCTCCCTGAGAAGCAAGGATATTAAGAGAAACCTGCTGGGGTACTTTATTTAACATTAAAGTGAATTTATCAGCTGCTCCCAACTTTTTGAGAGACTAATTGAATTATCAAAGGCTGCAATGGGAAATGTAAAGCCTTCTGAGAACAGATTTGTAATATAGATAAAATCCTTAGCTCATGCCATGTGATTATCTTAAAACGTAGAAACAACCCGGGTGCTAAAACACACCTGAATTTCAGATTTCTTTTGCCTGTGTAAAGCCTGCCTCTACCCACCAAAATTATGGGAAAAGTCAAATGTTTGGAACAGGAAAAAGACAAAATTATTTTAAAACATTTATTCTGTGTCCCCTATCAATGTGTTCAGGTGTGCTAGGTGGTCACTAGGGTAAGGTCTGTCAAATTTGTTGCTCAGCTGTTCACGGCATAAATTTTAATATTCCAGTTTTCAAAGGCTTTCAGAAAGAGTATGCAATATTCCTCATTTTCAGTGAGACCACACATGACTAAAATCAAAGATGAATTCATCATTTTCATGAACTTGGGCATATAATAGTGATGGAAAAACTGTTATTAGCCTAGACAATTATTTTGTCTGTGAAAGCTCAACCTTGTTTAAAATTTTGCAAGATAATTATCTGAAAATTTATTTTTATTTTTTAATTATGTCGCTTCCACATACATATTGGAGTGGAATTGTGGAACAGATCCTGGCAAAAGAGGCTAGTGCTTGGGAGTGTGTGAGTCTGAAAAAGTTAAGGACCAAAGGCCACTTATGGTGTCCAACTGACATTTTGCAAGTGATCACTTTCATATACATAAACAGTAATGTTCACAGGGATGTTGTTGGATTTATATCATAAAGCCAAAGCTTTTTCTACTATACCTAACTTATCATATGTTTCTCAAGTACTTAATTACCCTACTAACAATTATAAAAATACCTATAAATGGAGAAAAAAAGCCATGTTAAAATTGAAACTATGAGTAAAGCTTTCAATACCTGCATGGCAGAACAAAAGATATACAACTAATTTTGCACCTGTTAGCCTCCTATGCTTCAATCAAGTGCAGTTACAACAACCTGGAGGAAAACACTGCATGAAGAGGTGAAAAGAGATGATTCTAAGAAGTGTGAATACAATTCTATATACATACTAAATTCAATTCAGAGTTCAAGGACATTTGTTAAAACGCTTTCTCTTACCAAGCAGCTTTAAAGGTATTTGAGAAAAAGCAGGTAAAGAATCACAAATAGAGGATAATTTAATAAGATGTTATAAGGCATTAGAAAGAACATATACTGTAATCTTATTCAATGATAAAAGTGCATCTTGTCCCATGAATACAACTGGTGATAATTGCAAGTAATTAATAACTATACCAAGAACCAACAGCTTATTTCTTATGCACAAAGCAAAGCAGTCTCAACACATGCTGTGTTGTTTGCATTGTCCCTTTTATGGAGACCTTTATTTATTTTTTTTTATCTCCCTTTTTATTTATCTCTCTTTTATGGAAACCCTTTTATTCATCACCCTCTTATGGAGACCTCTTAGAGAAGTGAAGAATCCATCATTCAGTAAAGTGGACCGGGGAGCAGATCAGGAGAATATCCCTACTTTTTTCTTCTAAATAGAAATATTCTGATTTTGAGAAGGGAGAGGTACAACAGCCCCCTGAATTCAATTAATGTGTATTCTTTCAATATATGCAAATCAAATGTCTTTCCAGAGTTCCAAGGGCCTCAGAAGTAAGTCTGCTTGTCCCTGATTTTTTGGGAGTCATTTCACTGACTATCACAGATTTCACAGAATATTCTGGGTTGAAAGGGACCCACAAGGATCTTTGAGTTCAATCCTTAAGTGAATGGCCTGTACACGGATTGAACCCGAAACATCTGCATTATTAGCACCATGTTCTGACCAACTTCACAAATCTTAGTGGCTCATGTCTTTTAACTTTCCATTCGTAACCAAAGAGAAATTGAACTTTTTCAAAATTTTGAATATTTTTTGCAAGGTTGGGTGGGGCTTTGAGCAACCTGGTCTAGTGCAAGGTTTCTCTGTCCCTGGCAGGGGGGTTGAAAGTAGATGGATCTGATCTTCAAGGTCCCTTCAAGCACAAGGTATTCTATGATTCCCTGATTGTATGCCGTTTGTCCCACTAAAATGCATATTCGTGACAGTTGTGTCCTCCTTGAGCTGCTCCAAGGGGCTGTTAGTGTCTCCGTGCTTGGTTCTATTCCCTAGACTGGCTTCTGTTGCACTGCCTACAAAGATAATGTGGTTATAATATCACATAGTGCCATGAGCAGTGGAACTAATTAAAGCTTCTCTTCTGAAAACTTTTGTATTGACTAACATGTCTTGGAAGACACAGTCTGTTTGAAGCTTTCTAAGTAACTGAGGCTTTGTTAATGACTCTCTTCAGTCAAGAGGCTTTGGCATCTAATAATCTGTGACATCAGTTTTCCACTGATATTGAACACTTAAATAGTCCATTACAGCTGTCTATATCCACAAAATTCGTGGAAACTTACTTTTCAGTCCTACGTCCTTGGATAGATACTGGTTCAGAAGTTCTGGGTAATCAGGGAAATGTGCAGACACAGAATGTAATTTCATGGATTTATTACTAAAAACCCCTGAAAAAATATCTAAAAAAATCAGTTTATTCTTTTTAAAACTGTTG
>NW_005054528.1:49574-59170 GCF_000277835.1 Geospiza fortis
ATATCTGGAACAGACTTAGGAGATCATTAGTGGTACCATAAACTGTTTATTGGCCAAGTTTTTCAAATATGGCTAAGCAAATCAATGTAAAACATGTTTAAATGACTACTCATGGAGAAGCAGATCACCCTGATTATCCTGAAGAAAGCCACTAATTATTAGATTATCCTGAAACAATTTACCAAAATATCCAGGTTGACTCTGAACTAACTCAGCCACTTCCACTCAATGTGCAGAACTGTTCTGAACTGTTTACAGGTACACATATTTACACCTTGACAAGGAATGTCAGAGTTGCATAGCACCAGATTCTGCTCCTTGCCTGCCTCCAAGGAAGGTGTCCGTGAGTGAGATAGCATATGGAGTCCTACTTAGGAGAATCAACATCATGTGTAGGCCAATGTAGATATTTACAGTTGATTAAAATCCCTAATTAGGTGTATGAATATGGATCAAAATGGCACTCCAAATAACTAAATATAGATGTAGGTTACTATCTTTTGGCAGAAATACTTGGTTCCCTACCCTAAATACAGTCTTCTGTAACAAGACACTTCACAAAGAATTTTGTCAGTGATTATGAGCAGAGCTGCAGAAGTGGCTTCCAATTGGTTTCTTTTTGTTTCTGTGTTAGGCAAAGTCCTATTTTGATTAATCACTCCTGCTACAAAACTGTACTATTTTTTTCATAGCAGTTTTCAAGAAAGCTGTCTTGAAATTTCTTGGAAGACATGCTCCAGCTTGTTGTGCCCATCTGTGTTACATCACGTAACAACACACTCACACATGATTAATGAAAACCATACCATCCTACACAAGTCAGGAACGAACTAATTTAATTCACTTAAAAATTCCTATCCCTTCCATAAGAAAAAAAAGGTCTCCTAGTGCTACTTCAAAAAGTGAAAAGATTGCAGATTAGCTTCTGTACTCACACTTGGAGCAAAGGACAAGAAAGAAATTTCAAGAGATAACAGGACAAAACTTAACCCCAAGAGGCCAACATATCAGATCAAAACCTAAGTATTAGTGGGAAGAAAAAACCAAAGCCTGAAGAAATGCTTCTGCTAAGAAGCAATTCCATCCTCCAGCGTGAACTATATTATAGACCTCCAGCCAACAATAAATATCACTTTTTGGATACACTTTTAATTAAGTACCATCCAAGATCAGTTCACCCAAGGAAGGAAAATTTATTAATAAAAATGTTCAGGCCAACAATCTTTAAACCTAGCAAGCTTAAGCATGCCATTTTCTACATGAGTAGAAAAAAAATCTTTTAAAATGTTGAATTTGTAATTGGTCAATATAAAGAATTCAAAGCACAAGCAAAAATTTACACGTATGTACATAACATGTGATGGCAAGCATGAAGTAAAGGGAATGCGAGGTATATACCTGCTTTGTCTAAAGGCAACATCCTATTAAAACCAAAATAAAATCAAAAAGGAACCTGTGATCCTAAAAAAAATATAGCCTGCCTCATAAAACATTTTAAGCTAAACTTTTAGTTTATCGAAATTGTGCTGGTTAAATTCAGCTGCATTAGATATGGCTTTGTTTGATTGTTTTGGATTTTTTTCCCCAACTGATATTAAACAAAACTAGAAAATAAAATGTTGTTTGTCTAATAAAAAGCTCTACACAAGATTGCATTTCAGCACATTTTAACTTGAAGACTGTTTTACCAACACTTGTTCTGTCATAAATATATAGCAAAATTACATGGCTCTAATCACTTCCATAATCTCTAGTAAAGAAGTAATTCTTCTTGCTGGGAAGAAAAAAAATGTAGCAAATTTTAAATGATGTTCAAAAGTGAGCTCTGGCTAAGGTCTAACTGAAGTTGTCCCACACATCCAGAGTTTTAGTCGAAAGGAGGTGGGCTGAAATAAAAATAGCAGGACTTTTTATCCTATGCACGTCTAGAGGATCTCCTTTTAGGAATAAATTTGGATATCTGTGGTGATGAACAGGAGAAATACCTTCTGAAAAGTATGTTTGCTTTAATGAAATACAAGCTATTGCCAAATATGTAAAAAAAAGTTATTAATAAATAATTTTATTTATATTTTATTCATCAGTCTTTTGTTTCTCATCTTGATCTTCTGTTTTTTCTGCCCATGTTTCTCTTATTCTGTTCCTTCTGCAAAATGTGTAATGTTCTATCAATGCTATTTAGAGAGCTGGCATATGGCTTTCTGAAGTCACCACAATTTTATTTTTTCATTGAGAAAAAAATATCCAAAACTAAAAATAAACCATAGAGTTAATCTCCAAATCTGAACAAAAACCTGAATGGTTACCACCTTTAGTTATTTTAGTTTGAATATTTTAATGAATTCTGGGGGTTTCCCTCACGAAGTAAAGATTAAATAAATTCATAATTGTATACTGACTGCAGCTACATGACAACAAATGAGAGTCAGTCACATTCACTCACACAAGCAGAAAGCAGTAACACTGTTTCAAGCTTTATGGTTTTGGTCAGGTACAGAATTTCTCTCAGCATGAACAGGCAGGTTGCAAATGAAAACTTTCTCATTGTCAGCTGAAATTTGTGTCTTTCAGTTAAGCAGGTAATAATAAGACAAAATATTTCATGCTTTAGCAAAAACTGCGTTTTCAATACATTTAGACTAGGTAGTAATGAGCTATATTGTTCAGGGTTTAATCTGTTAAGAAAACTGGGAAGTCATTCTTCTGCCCTGCTCTCAGGTATTAAGTCCGTACATCTTTTATGTTGACAGTTCAGCTTCAGGCTATAAAATAGAAGAACCTGTTCTACATCTACTATTTAAAACAAGGGCAGAAAAACTAAACCTCCATCAATCTGCCGTTTTTGTCTTATGGCTTATCTGTGGCAAAAAATGAATCATAAGAAAGATTTGTTCTGGTTCTACAGACAGATCCATCACCCTACCAGTACCCGTGAACCATGCATTCCTGAAGAGATTGGTGCTAATGGTGTAGCTGGGATTTTAAACCTAATATAACATCAAACTACTGCTATTCATTTGCAATCTGTAATAAGAATGTATTTAGAGAAAGCCCATGCACACAGCACACCCAAAGTAATATGGGTTCACATGGTCTTTTTTGTACATTTTTACTTCTTTCAAATAGCGCACTTTCTTTTAGACCTCTATCAGGACTAAAATGAGGACAGTGATACCATTTTAAACAGGTTTTTTATGCCCAAATCTCCTAAATGCAAAATTAATACAAATATGCAGTTTCTTCGCCAAATTATTTGTAAGGTCTTCAAAAAATAACTATCTATCAAGCTCTGAGATGTGATTTTTTAAGCTGCAACTTTTCCAAAAACAAACCCTACACATCTTTATAATCTCACATGTTAATTTTGGATCACAAGAGAAGACAGCTAACAGATGAAGTATTTGCTCACCTGAAAGAAGCAGATCAACAGACTGAAGTCTACTTGTGATGGTATGTAGGGTGAGGATAGCAAAGGAAAGCAAAGTCGGGAATGCTTGAAAAATAAAATATTTTTAGTTAACAAGAAGAAAATTAAACTTTGGAGAAAGGATTCATTTCACATCTGAATCCCTCTTCCAAAATAGTCGCTGATTTAATCTTAATCCTGTGAAAAGCCATGTCTGAAAAAGTGTGGAAGCAGCTGCAATAAAGGACACAATTCTTTCAGTCAAGGGCCACTGCAGAATGTATTCAGTGTACAAGGTCTATAAAAGTATAATTCTCACTCTCACAGATAACTCTGACTTTTACAGGCAATAATCAGGGTAAAATGAAGCATACAGTGTAGCAGTGATGCAAATGATTTAGTGTAGTGCCTATATGTAGTTTCAGACCCCTTTTTTAGATAGCTCTATCCACAAATTTCTTAATGCAGTCAGACCTGCTACCAGAAAATATCAACTAAGTGGAGAAAAAAAAATCAATACATTTTTAAAAACTTATAGTTCTGTTGGCTTTAAGACATGACACAAGTGTGAGAAACATAGAAAAGATACAAGTATAGTTTAATGGCATTTATTCTGTAAAGATTGTGAAAAATATATCTTGTATGGATTATCTGGATACTTGCAGAGGATGAAAAATACAGCTAATTACATAAGCTATCAACAACTTCCCATGAAAAGAGCTTATAGGGTTTCTGACCTGATATGATATTCATTTAATCTAATTTATGAAACTGCTTGAGGAAACATTCAGCTGCTTTCTTGAAAGACTGACTTGGGGATTATTGGAGCTGTATAATTGTTCAACTGATCAGACTTAAAAAGAAACATTTTGTTTTACATTAATCTTGCAGAAATGGGCAATGAATTTGAGAAATATATTGCTGTCTAAAAGTCATGCCAAAAAATGTCTAGCTGTGAGCAACCACAACTATTTTTTTTCCTAACAATCTCATTTTCTTATTTTCAATCTTTATTCAACATCTGTTTTCTCCCCTCCTCTGTAACATAATTATGCAGAAATCCAGCATAAAACAGGTTGAGCAGTTAATAACAGGCAGCTTAAACATTTTTTCCCATTGATGTACTGCAGATGTTTCCTTCTTCTTCTTTTTTACCTTTGGCTTCTCATCTAATTTGTATACATTTCTATCCTGATCTTGAATATGCTCTCATAACATATGGAAGCACCTGAAAGTAAGTCTGGAAAATGCACGTGTTTATAAAGCTTTTATTGGATATGTAGCACATTTAGCAGGAAAGCAGAATTTGTCCAGATAATGTTGAAGGAATTTGACTGAGATCAGTAGCCTGCCACAACAAGAAAGACTTCCAGACCTTTTAAAGATATTCTGTATAAAGGCTTGTAGTCTTTCAGTACATATCTATGTATATGTATTATTTTTCTAAGATAAATTTACTTTGCTTTTTTATTTGACATAAACTTATCTCAAAAGTAGCCATGGCTCCATGATAATTATTCCTCATTTTACAAACACTTCATTACAGTAATTAGAACTTAACATCTAGCTTAAATGAGATGGCAAAATCTTATACTGTCAGATATTAAAAACTTCCACTAAAATATAAGGGATCCTCCATGCAGAGGAACAGATAAAAGATGCTGTTTTCCCCTTAATTTCCAAAGGATATTCTTATTAGGATAAATAAAGGATTCTAATTTATCTGGAATAAAAAAAATGTTTAAACCTGTTGAGACTAACTTTGGAAAAAGTACTAAAATTCTAGGAAATCTTCAGTTCACAGAAAGGAAAACAAGAAGATGCAAATTACAAAAGACAATACTATGGATTTCATTTTATGTGGTACATGTAAATAAAACACAGTGAGTGTAATTGAATGTACAACCTATTGTAATTAGAAGATTCTAAATTCAGGTTCACATAAACACCGTAATTGGAATTATTCCTTCAATGTTGATTGAGTTTATATGAGATGAATCCTAGCAAGCCTGGTAAGGAAAAAAGTTTTCCCTGTGGGCTTAATAATGTGTAACTGCTCCTGCTTGAAAACTGAGGACTAGACAACTTAGGGTTTTTATTCATACTGTCACTGATTTAGTTCTATATTCTTGGTATTGAATATTTTCCATATATTCTGAATGCTTGTGCAAAAATGTTGGTTTTAACATTTTTCAGCCTGTCTGCTGCATGAATTTTTTACATTTATTTGCACTCCATATTTAATGTATTATATACAATATGGATGAGATACTACCCTTTGTTACTGAGACACCACATAATCTGATAGCTGCTGCTGAAGGAAAAATATTATTTGCTTTCATTTTTCTCACAAGGCATGATGAATAGTTAAAAATTAGCCCAGAAGACACATGTAAATTCCTAGTTTATCTATGAAACATTTATTCTTTAAGAGGTCAAAAACCTGCAGCTTCTAAACTGTTATTTCAAAGTAAGAGAGAAATTCTGCCATTGAGTAATGGCATACCTAGTAAAGTAAGTTTGACAAAGATGAATAAAAGGATGTTTCTTAACTAAATATGAGTTTTAAAGAAATCTGAAGCATTAGTATCTTTTTCAGGGGCAAAATTACATTTAGGAAATTTACAGATTATGAAATTATTTAATTTTCCTTTGTTTCTCTGAATGATGGCTAGTTTGTCTCCAAGGCAGAAATTTAACAATCATTTTCAACTTAAAAAGAAACCGCAAAGAACAAAAGACCAAACCCAGAAAATAAAATACCCAACGAAAACCAAACTCTAATTTCAAATGTCCCTTTTTCAAAAGGTAGGAAAAAACATTTGATATTTTTTAACACCTATCTAATGCTAGAAGCTGCTTTAATAATGAAAGATTACATGGATAGCTTTTGTAATGTGCCCAGTCAAGTTAGCCATAAATATGTGCATACAAAACAGAAAAATTCTTTTGTAATGCAAAATATTACTTTGTGAAAAAATATTATTTTCATGAAGGAGTTATTCAGTATACTTGAAAGGCCTATCTTGATAGTTGCACTTTTAAATTATCGAAGTTGCAGAAAACTCTTGTTGTTCCACATTGTCCTTGCCTGCCCCCAGCAAAGGAATCAAAGCAAAAGAGGAACACTGGAAGCAGAAGTATGTGGGAAGAAACTGAAAGACATCCTGCATCTGGCATATCCCAAAATTGCCCTAGAAATCTGCTTACAACTACCTGCCATGGACTGTGTTGAAACTTACAGTGCCCTTATGCACGCCTAGAAAATTTGGACTTTTAGAATTAATCCATCCAGACTGCGATTAAATGAAGTTTATTAGATTAACTGGGGGGTGGGGAGGGAAGGAAAGTGAGAAAGAGAAAATAAAAACCATGTAGCAGCATTTTCAGTACAAAAACAAAGAGCTCTTTCATATGGGATTGACAAGACTGTGCTGTGGTTTATGGTAGAGATTTTCTGCAAACAACCATCATACCTGAAGGAAGCCTACAAGATGGAGAGACAATTTGCAAAAGCATCTAATGACAGAGGAGGAAGAATTTCTTCAAACTGAAAGAGAGTAGCTGTAGATTAGATATTAGGAAGAAAATCTTCACTGTGAGGGTGGTGAGGCACTGACACAGGTTACCCAGAGAAGCTGTGGATGTCCCAAACCTGGAAGTGCTCAAGGACAGATTGGATAGGGCTCTGAGAAACCTGGTTCAGTGGCAGTGTCCCCGCCCATGGCAGGGGAGTTGGAAGTTTTATGATTTTTAAGAGCCATCGTAAACCATTTTATGATTTTGTGAAAAGTATATTTTACATGGGTTTAATTTGCCTGTTCTTTTATTTCCCTTCTCTTTCAATACATGAAAATCAAGATTTTTTCCTAGTATTCACCAACAGCAGAGCTTTTGTAATTGCTGTTAAATAATGTTTCTTGTAACCCAGTAAAAATATAATTATGACATATACACAAGATCACTGCAAGGTTCTACCAAGATATGATATTTCTCAGAATAATGTCTTCCTGTCTTTGTGGAGGAAATTTTTCCTGACTTTAAAATATGCTTTTTACAAAGTTGACAAGGCTTAGTTAAGGTTTGCTGATATTTAATTTAAATTCTTTTCAAATTTCAATATTTGTGCTGTTCTATGTATTCTGATAATTGCCTTCCTCCTCATGAGACCTGATTTGTTTTCTTACCTCTAGATTTCACCACTTTAGAGTTTTCTGACAATGTTGTCAAAGTTCCCAGGAAAAAAGTTTTATCTGGTGTCTGCTGCTTGAATCTCTAGTCTTGTAAATACAACATTCTGCGCAACACTGTTTTTACAATTTTAATATTATAAAATATGTATTTATATACAGAACAAGCTGTTCAGGTATGGTAATTTAAAATAACACTGCCCATTTATGACTCTTTTAATAAATAATAGAAAAATAAGCAAATTGATACGCTGTTTATAATTGAATCATGCAAGGTATGTATCTACCAAAAGTCTCAAACTTCAATATAGCTATTCACAAAAAAAAATAAAAGAAATTCATCCCTAAGTAAATGGTGATCCAAAAAGTCTGAATTATGCCCTTTGCAGCTCAGGAAGACAAATAATGTTGACTGGAAGGCAGCTGGTTCCAATCCTAGCTGGAACAGACATTCAAATAAGTCATCTCTCTTTTCTTTGCAAAATTAGTATTCTAAAAATTCTGAGATTTACCAACTCTATCCAGTCATCTAAATCTTGAGTAAGCTCAAGAAGACATAAATTATATAAAAAAAAAACTTTAGCAAACTTAATATTCTTGGAATCTCAGTCTGGACTTGGGTCAAGGATTAGGCTTGGCAGTACACTGGGTGTTGATCTAAAGAGAAAGATAAGACATTAATTATTCTTATACTTCTCTACTTCAATGTTGTTGAATATTGTCAACAATGAGATCTGTCTATCTTCCTCGATCTAGGGAGAATGTGCTATACCTTTATGTCAGAAATGAGCAATAGTACCTAATTAAGACCCACACTTGTGGTGAACAGTATAATTATCAGTGTACCTTCAGGTCTTACCTAAATATGATAGTTTGATCATATATCATGTATATCACCTGATATAATTCACATGATATGGACTAAAAAGTGAACAGCTTGCATTAGATGACAGCTTTTTCTGTCTTTATCTCAGGAAAATGATGCTACATTCACTGGGGAGATACGTGGAAAACATCAGCTTATGAAGGCATATTTACTAGTTCAGCAGAGCAAATGGTCTTAAAAGACTCACAAAGGTATTGTGAAACTCTCACAACTATATTCTAGTCTCCTGGGCTGAAATTCTACCTGTATAAAGAATAAAATAATCTGTGTTCTGGGAGGGCTACATTGCTTAGATATGTAAATTGAGAAGTTGCCCTTTTTATGCTCCCTATCTAGTCTGTGGAAAAAGAGAGGTTCTGTCAGAGAGAATTTCAGTATAAATCCTTAATATAGAAATTCAAACACTCTTTAAGTAAGCTCTCTCTCTCTTTTTTTTTTTTTCCTTTGTCTACCAAAACTTAGGAACAAGAATCTTTAACCTCATGAACTTCAAAAAAGCAAAATGCAACGCATCAATACTGGGAGATGCATGTATTGAGAGCAGCCCTGCTGAGAAGGACTTGGAGTTTCTGATGGATGAAAAAGTGGACATGACCCAGCCATGCGCACTCACAGCCCGGAAAGCCAATGGTATCCTGGGCTGCATCCTGGTAGCCTGTGGCCAGCAGGACAAAGGAGGACATTCTGTCCCTCTCATTCTGTCCCTCTGTCCCTACCCCACTCTCATGACACCCTACCTGGAGTGCTGTGTCCAGCTCTGTTATTCTCAGCACAAGAAAGACATGGACCTGTTAGAGAGGGTTTACAGGTGACCCCCAAAAAAGTCACAGAGCACCTCTCCTGTGAGGACAGGCTGAAAGAGTTGGGTCTGTTCAGCCTGCAAGAATAGAAGGCTATGGTGACATCTTACAGCAACCTATCAGTATTCATATGGGGGTTTATAAGAGAGATGGAGAAAGACTTTATACCAGGGCCTGTGGTGACAGAACCATGGTCCAATAGTTTTAAACTGAAAGAAGATAAATTCAGATTAGATGTAAGGATTTTTTCACAACAAGGGTGTTGAGTCCTGCTTTTGTTAGAGAGGTTAGACTAGATGATCTTTAAATGTCTT
>NW_005054528.1:59180-61012 GCF_000277835.1 Geospiza fortis
TACGATTCTCTGACTGCATATGTCATGTTTCTTACCATGCACTTTATTAGTACGAAGTTGTCACAAAGAACAGCCCATACAGCCTTGGCAACAAAACTGTCTCAGCCAAGGAGAAAGTGGGAGGCCCTTGGTCCAGTCTTCAGTTTTCTGTATGACATGACATAGTTCAACCACAACTACAAATTTTAATTAGAATTTGAGTCCTTTGGGACACAGACTACCAAAAATGCATTAATTCAATGATGCACTCAGCTGTTTTCTCCTTCTAGAGAGAAAATGAGAGAACTTAAGTGAAGAGCTTAATATACTGCTGGGAAGTACTCAAAGTGTGCTGTGATGAGTATCAACAGAATGAACAGAAATATCTAATATATAATAAAAGCAGTGTAGGAAAAGGTTGACTTTCAGACAACTACCTGCTCTTTTCTTGATAACTTGGCAGTATGTGTGCACATTATATATATATATATATGTATACATATACATATAGGCCTGGATGCTTTTAAGTTACTGCATTTTGCCAGAACAAACAAGAATACAAATCATGAGCATGAAATAACCAACATGAACAAAACCAGCAACCAACCATCCTGCTGGATGGCAGCACACTGGAATGAACACAGCATGAAGAGTATTGTATAAAAGATAAAGAATGAGGTGGATCACAGGGCGAAGTCACTGTTACACTCTTTTCTTGTTGGACTCTTGTTTTGAAGAGTAAACTTAAGAAGTAATCTGAAAAAAACAAACCCAAAACCAAATCCGACCAAAACATTAAAAGATGGTTAGGGCAGAAAGGATTTGGGGCCATTAACCTTGACAGAGCTGTCTTTGCCTTAAGCAGTCTTTGTGCTTTTATAATGTAAGCCACCAA
Organism: Geospiza fortis; assembly: GCF_000277835.1. Classification (NCBI taxonomy): domain Eukaryota; kingdom Metazoa; phylum Chordata; class Aves; order Passeriformes; family Thraupidae; genus Geospiza; species Geospiza fortis. The sequence goes on from NW_005054528.1 coordinate 60,055, forward strand.
TATTCATTTGGAGACTGAGATGAAAATACAACCACATTTCAGTCATGGACTAGTTCTCATGTTTTGTTAAATGACTAAGTTAGTCACAGACATAGACTTGCTTTCCTGATGAACTTTAACAGACAGTGCAATTATTCAAATATGAAAACACTATAGAATTTTTTTTCTCATGTATTTCAGCAATTTAGGCTGTTTCCAGGGTGATATGTAATCATCTTCAAGTGTTTTGCCCTAATCTATACAGAACTGCCAAAAGTTGCAAAGTTAGACTTCTAAAATAAGAAAATCACATTATTGTAAACCAGGACAATAGAGTATGCACAATACTTACTGAAAATTAATAAAAAAGATTAGAAGCAATGTTTCTGTTTAGAGGGGAGTGTCGTGGTTTAACCCCACACAACAACTAAGCACCACTCTACTTTGCTCAGTCACTCCCCACTGCAGCAGCATGATGGAGAGAATTGGAGAAAAAAAAAAGTGAGAAAATATGTGGGTTGAGATAAAAGCAGTTTAATGGGTCAGAAAATGAAAATGAATTGATATGTAATGCAGCTCCTCACCACTCAATGACTGGTGCCCAGCCAGTTCCTGAGCAGCAACCCCTGGCCAGCTGTCCCCACAGTCTATATGCTGAGCATTCTGCCATACAGTATAGAATATCCACATGGCCACTTTAGGTCACCTGTCCTGGCTGTGCCCCTGCCCAACTTCTTGTATCCCTCCAGCCTTCTCCTTTGTGAGAAGCTGAAAAGTCCTTGATTTTGGGTAAGCACGACTTAGCAAAACTAAAAACATCAGTGTGTTATCAACATTATTCTCATACTAAAACCAAAACACAGCATCGCACCAGCTACTGGGAAGATAATGAACCCTTTCCAAGCCAAAAGCAGGACAGGGAGTCAAACTAATGGAATGAGGTTAGCCAGAAAAAATAAAAATAAGAAAGGTAAAACTG
>NW_005054528.1:61022-102950 GCF_000277835.1 Geospiza fortis
AGTGGTGAAAAGATTAAAAATACATACCTTATGCAAAATGAGACAAAAGGTGATCAAAAGGAAAAATGCTAATTATAAGATCTGAGGTAGAAACAACATACCCTAATTAAAATGTAATTAGAAGAAAAGTCAAATAACAAGGTGAAAAACAGTATGTGACTATCAGGAATGATTTAAAATAATAAATAAGAAAGATTGAAAAGGTGATACTGCAAGAAAAAGCTATGCAACTCCAAAACACACGAAAAAGAGGGAATGTTAAAATGCTGGGGCAGAAATGTCATGATTGGATCAAAGGATTCTGGTAAAAGTCACACAAGTGTGAATAAGAATAATGATGAAGATAACTGTACAGATTTTTTAAAAAAATAAAAGTCAGGAACTACAAACTGCTATGATGGAAAAAAAATAAAAAAATCACAGAAAGAACAATTTGATCCACTTGAAAATACCACTAATATCTGTGCAATCTGACTAAATGTATATTTCTTAATACATATTTTAGTGCCCATCAATAGCAGATAAAGTATTATGCAGATATGAATGCATAATACTAACACAAACCTAAACCATTCAGCTGTATCACAAATAATAATTATCTGGGACACTAAAAGATCATGACAAAAGCTAATCTAATAAGTCTTCCATTATCCTTTAATACTTTAAAACTGTGCCGTGAGCTAAACAGTTGTCAAAATTGAGTTCTGTTTACACCGAGCTGAGTATCAGTGAAACAGAGATCACTGCTGAGCTCTAATTACAAAAACAAATTGTTCTCTCTGTAATCGAGCTGCAAAGGTTAGTCTGCTTCTCCTTCTGCCTGTCCTCCACTCCCCCAACAGATTTGATGCTTATTGGAGACACAAAGATGGATGAAAGATCATATGTCATTTGTTGATCAGATAGGAATTGTATGAGAGGGGACAAAATACAACCCCCCCAGATAACACTGATTAGCTGCAGCCTTGTAGGGATGAGGTCACAGAGAGCCTGGTGACTACTTTAACCTGGATATAGTATTTCATTTTAACTCAGCTAATGGCATACTCCCTTTTCTCCAAAGTGCGGTGGCTACCAGATAAGGGCAGTTCTTGGCTATCCTCCTTCTGAAGGGAAGTACAGATGGCAGAATTTATCCAAAGAGGCACAGGGAGTATCCACTGCTCAGGTTCATATGGACTTCCATCCTCCATGATGTATATGTAAGAACTGCAGTTGTACACACTCCACCTTATGCAGACATGAGCTAGCTAAGCATTTGTGGAAAGCTGACTGGTGTGCAAGTCTGCATCAGGACTGAGGTCAAATTTTGTATGGTGAAGTTCTGCCCATATGAACGTTGAACACAAATGGAAGCAAGAGAGCTCACCAATTATTATGTCTTCTAAGTGTTTATTCATTCCTGACGGGAAGAGTTAAGGTTCTATTTGTTTTGCTGCAATAAAGTCTTACATTCATAGGCAGTTTGATATCCAGCTCCCCACTTCCCTCTTGCCAATAACTTTCTTTATCACAGTCTCAGGTTAGATAGTGTCTGGCACCAATACAGATTTTCATGTCTGAATATAAAATGCTGATTGTGTACTAATAGCCATGGTTTCCTGTGCGACCACATCTCTACGTATGCAATTCACTTGTTGAAAGCAATGCTATTACAATGCAACTAAATATAACACTGCTCCACAGCAGGTATCACTGTGGTGAGAATAGCCCATCACAGTCAGATGGTAAAAATTTGTTTTACACAAGCCAGTCTCTGCTTGTTCACTGTCAGAGAAAATACATTTTGCATCATCACTTACGTTGTTTTCCTTATCTGGCATGATAGCTACAATCTATATTTCTCAGCTCTGGGCCCCAAGGACTGAAAGTATCAAAGTAGAAGGAAAGAAAATATGCTAATAAAAATGCAGTACCAACCCATCTCATGAACAGAACCAGTCTCATCTTTGATTTCCAACATGCTTACAGCTCTTTCCAAGAGAGTTGCTAAATTACTACTTTAAAAAACTGAAAGTCGGCATGAGAAAAACTCTTATTTTATGAATAACTGCTACCTAATACACATAGCCTAGCTCAGGGAAGAATACTGTTTCATTATGGCTAGTATTCACTTTTGCATCTAGAAGTCAAATCAAAGGAAAGGTTCCTGAGAAACTTTATTATGATGGTAAATCGCACTATTCCTTTGAATGATGAATTGCTAGAATGAAAACAAAAACAAAAAAAAAAAGGCAATTAAATCTACTTAATTCAACATTCTACAAAACTCACCAGATTTAAAAATCTAAGGCTCATTTAAAGCAAATGGAGTGGGTCATTAACAGCTTATTGAAGATGTCAATCAACTGGAGATGTGGTAAGAATTTAAACACATGTAAGTACTGGCAGTCTTCATGCCTGATTTTTTTTCTTTTTGTTCTACTACGGAGAAAATGTCTTTCTTGCGTCCTGTTGGAACTAGAAACTCCTCCTAATGTAGATTTGTAAGTCATTCATAATGTATCTCCTTTAATACTACGGATGTTTAGAAACATCATGCCTTAGGAGCGGAATGTCTACTTACTTTATCTAGGCTAATTAAACAAAAATTTTTTTTGCTATTATGAAGTTCAGATTTTTAAGACATGTGACCAGGTGCGTCGCAATGGCATGTGTATTTTATTTGTAAAAAATTAATTTTATAGATTTAGAATCTTTAAAATTCTTTTAATTTGTTTGTGTGTAGTACAAGACTGAATTTTCTGCTGGGAAAATAATTATTTCACAGTAGTCATTTACAGTTTGCAGGAAAAATGCATTATTGTTTGATATACCTCTAAAAATTTTAAATGGTAGAAAAGAAAGTCATTACTCTGAAAAAAGTAAAAATTGAGCAGAAATCTGCACTACTTTCTCAGCCCGGATTGATGAAGTTTGGGGTATTTACTAACAAAATGGGACTTGTAATCTGGTTAGATCTGTAAAACAAACAAAAATCACTACATAATGAATAAGAGTGGAATTTCTAATATCTTATCTGTAAGTAAATTTTATAAATAAAATATGTACTTTTAAATGCAAAGTAATATATACACATTCATATTAAGAGTTTTATGTCTCATCATTTACACAATGATAGTTTCCATCTTGCTGTATATCTGGCTTGGTAACTGGAAAATCTAACCTACTGCTTAAACTTTAGGGCTATGCTTTTTTGCATATGCAGAATGAACATTCACTCATTCTGTGTGCCAAACAAGTAGCTTACATGAGAAAGATAAAAAAACCTCAAAAGTGCAGATAGTGTAATTAATTGGAAATTATCTTGCAACCTCTTGCCTATATGTAGCACAAATTATTATTCAAAGGGTGTGATTATTTTAGAAGACATAGGGAAATATTTTTCTTTTTTTTCTCTTGTGTTGCAGCAACTGTGGAAAAACACATAATAATCTCTGTGTCAAGATGTGCCTAGTTTCAGAAAGCTATTTAACCTGCACCAGGCTAAAGTGACTGCCCACTTCTTCATTTGCTCAGATGTTTTGATGATGATTTGCACAATTTTTTTACTCAAATGTGGAAAAAAATCCATGGCATTTGTTATCTTTTTGTTTAGCTTTAAGCAGTTTTGCAGTGTGGATTCACAATTTTTTGGGCTAGGAAATGTCCCTAGTGAGACCTACCTCCTGACTGAAGCAAGTTTCTCCTTTCTTTAGGCTGTGGTTTTATAATATGTAAAACTAAGCCGGATAATTCCTGCCTGGAATCTACTCATTGTTTCTACCTGGTTTCAATTTTACAGTGAGTAGGTTCAAGTGTCTAAAAGAACATTAAAAAAAAAAATTAGTTCACCTTCCTGAACCAACTTGCTGAGTGAACATAAGTCCTCTGGTTTTTTGAAATTCTCATCTAGAGAATGGAGAATGCATTGTATGGAACCAGGATGGTTAATTGATTTAAACCAGATAAAATTGTGAATGCAAGTTTCTAATTTTGAAGAGACTATGAAAGATCCCAACCTTGCTACCAGGATCTAATACTTATAGACAATCACTCGTATTTTTATTCCTCCTTTTAATGTTAAAAATTTCCTTCTTTTGAACACTAATGCCCTTCTAGCAATGATCCTTCCTGGGAGCACTAGTTGCAAGCTTGCCCACATGCATAACAAAGACAGAGTAAGTGGAGCTGCTATGGACCACAGATTCATGAATCCCAGTCTTATATCTTCTGGAGTAGTGTCACAAAATGTAAAGGGTAAAGAACAGCTTATTCAAGGCCAGACAGATGAAGAAGGACGTGATGCTGAATGAAAAACAACATTCTGAATATCTATATGTTAGGAATATTTTCTGTCTCCTTAAATTATATATCCTAATCTTACTCAAGCAGTTCAAAGACTCAGGATCTCATCAGACATCCTTCTCATCAGAGAAAGGAACTGAAATTCTTTGGTTTTACCTCAATAAGCAGTGTCTTTTTTTTAATGACGGATTGGATAGCAATCACCAATGTGATAAACTTGTCTTGCTCATATGGTTGTACTTAGCTTTATACAGAAAACAGGCAAGGACACAAGCACAGAACAAAAAAATTAATTGTTTAAGAGGACAAGGCACCTCAACCTGTCATATCAAGAACTCATATTTTCCATTGGTTCTCGATTTATTTTCAATGCCAGTTCAAGAACCTGGCCATAATATTTACAGCTCTTCTGAGCAGGATGTATCTGAGGATAATTCTCTGTTCACTGCACAATGAGACAGCTGTGTCCCTCTAGGCCACCCTCATGAGTGTGAAGCTCTCAAGACTAGAAATAAAATGTTCTCAGTTGATGTCTGTCATTTGATGGAAAAGACACATCACAAGAAATAAACAGGGGCTCCAGTCAGATTCTCCTGCACTGAGGAAATAATCAAAGAATAATAACTAAAGTAAACAAACCCAGAAGTTTAAATGCAGTAAATAAAAGCAGCCACCTCTACAGGTTGGAAAGTCAAGCCTCTCATTAACACCTCCATGGCTACATCAAACTTGCATTGTGTGGATCTGCTGGGACACACCATGCCTCCTGCTCCCCATCCACATATCTAATTCCCACTCTTCTAATGAAAATCAGGGTGCAGTGAGATAAAATTATCCCAACAGAGTTGTGGGGATCTATCCAGGACACTTTCCCAGTAAACAGTTAAGCACAGGCAACTCTCACATCAATATCTAAATGTCTGAGGTAGCTGGCTCTCACAGGCTGCAAGAAGAGGCACCTGGAATTGTGATTAAGGGTTAGGTAAGATCTGAATCCTACGGACTTCAGCATAGTGTTCTTAACAAAATTAATGTCCTGTACCTTTCTTTGTCTTTTCACAAGAAATATGACTTCAATTTTTTTTTTTTTTACATCCTAATGCTTTTCACAAGGGAAGAGGATGGATTTTGTTTCCCTTGATATAAGACTTCTGTCTTGTTTTTTTTCCCCCCTGAACTCACCCTCCTTGCGCACTATTCCTTGAAGTATTTGGAAGAGCTCCTTTGGAATGAAACCCATTTCTGCTGGATTGAACAAATGGCAGGATATACTTGAAGAGTTACACGGCTGGCAGTCACTGCTGAGAGTAAAGCATATAATGCTAACTCTCAGCATGGATCAGGGTGGAATTCAAGCTCAGCTGAACAGAGTTGCAGGTATCTTTGTCTACCTTTGAGCTGTTCAACCTGACAGAGCAGTGTACCATAACTTTACATTCAGACCTGTTTTGTTCTTTTCAGTAAGGAAATCCTGAATACAGCATTGATGGCATCACTTGTTTGAATCAGCAAGCAAGCTATTAACGGGACATGTCTGGGTCAAATATTATGCAAGTTTCAGCTGGTACTTTAACCTCTTTGTAAAACTGAAATGGAAAGAAGTTATCTTTTCCTAAGGTTCCAGATGAAGGAATTTTAAATAAATATATATTGTAATTGAATGAGAATCTGAGGAAAAAAAATGTTAAGCCCCTTAGATAAACTGCGAGACTTCTATTCTTGTCTGAGAACATGAGTGACACTCTGCGGAGCTCAAAATGTTGATTCCTTTTCTATGGATTCTTTAGCTGGCTTAATAAGTGTAAAACTGCCACAGCAGAAAACTGTCTAGTGTAAAAGCTGTACCTATGATTTCCATACAGCTGGAATCATGCTGAGCCCACCTTTGGCCTGATCCAGCTCTCATGCTGCAGATATGATTCAGAAGTCAGCATAGCCAGGATTCATGGCTGTGTGATCCTTCTTCTTAGCATAATGTTCTTTTTGGATTTTACCTTGAACTTTTACAGAAATTCTGTGAAATGGACTCTTGGTGGTTACACAAGGAGGTGACTTTTCTGTATTGCAGGGTAAAGAAGACTACAAGCTGTGCCTGTGGCCAGGCTATTGAGCTCAGTTTCAGGGTCAGAGAACCCCTGACATCGGAGTGCCATGGTTTCTTTGCACAAAGTAAGAGTATGAGGGTGTTACTGATAGGATCTGAGCAATGGGTGAATGAGGATGCATTACCAACATGCTTCTCTCATGTATAATGACCTTGTGTTTACCAGACTCAACCAAGAAGCTGCAGCAATCCCCACAAAGCTATGGCAGCCTAGTCAGGAGCCACAGTAACCCAAACAGATTCCACTGCAGTCCATAAAAGGGGTTTGAACATCAGGTGGAAAAGCATCTCAAGGCATTTATTTGATGAAAGACCTCCATAGTGAACATCAGAGCATGTAAAAGCACACCTACTTCTGTCTGAGGCTACACAGAAACAGTCTGAAAAATTGAAGAAGACAGACACAGAAGATTTGCTCAATTGCATCAAACCACTAAGTAGATATTCTTATACTCTTCTTGTTTTACTCTTTTCATTACTTGTTTTTCTAATTCTTATTCAGATCTAAAATGTCCTGATTCTCTTTACTCTTACTCAGTTTGACATTTTGGATTCACTTGGATTTAAGCTCAGGAGAAGTGACTGACTGTACTTTAAGCCTAAATAAAGATAAAAATAAATAGCTCTGCAAGGTTAATTTGGACAAGTTTTCACAGGTGCCTCACTGTGGAAAAATAGAAAAGAATTAAGATTTGTTCTAGATTGAGGGGAAAATGGTAATAATAATGTTTGCATTCCTGAGTGGAATTTTGCCACAATAGGGTGTGAAAGATCTCTAAAAGTATTTTTCCAAGGGTGAGGAGAGTCAAAATGACAAGAGGATAATGTACAGGCCTAAAACAGGCATTTGGAAAATTGTGTAACAAGGGAACAATAAAAATATCATTGTTGCCTTTGATATGTGATATTACCAAGGAAAAAATGGACATTGTCTGTATATGTATATGTACATAAAAAGGTTATCCTTAGTTGCCAAAAATCCCAGGAAGAGTGAGAATAAAAAACAGAACGAGCTGACAATAGGAAATTGGTGGCAGTTATCAGAGACAACCAATATATGGTGTGGGTGTTTTTTCCAGTAAAAAAAGGAAGTTCAACATTGAATTTTACTTGAACATTAGTTACAGGTATAACTATCAAGTCTCTCTCTCTCATAAAAATTCATTATGAAGAGGCAGACTTGAGTCAATTGAATCACAAGCAAGAGATAAAATTCAAGATGAAAAAGAGACAGCTAAGGATCTCTCTATAATTGATTTGGAATAAATGTGTCTTCTTTTTTTTCTTTTCTGTCTTACTGAGAAAGAGAGAAAAGAAAGGCCTTAGAAAGAACTGAAAATAACATCACATTTCTGTAGAGATTCCGCTTCCACTTTCTGAATTTTAGATGCTAAAGCTCATATACTCTTTTGAGTTGAAAGTTGGTAAGAGGAGGGTAAATTTTAAATAGCAACCAAGGAAATGCTTTTTATGAATGGTACATATTCAGGAAGACTAGGCATTATGCAAACCAAAGGCTGGTGACATTTGAATTGTCTACGATAATGTTTTTTAGATTGAAGTTAAATGACAGGTATAGAAAAGCTTGTAATCTCAGATAACTTATCAAGTAGAGTGAAGTCATAACTGTAAAGTGAAAAAGGAAAAAAAAATCGGGCAGAGTAAAAGTTGGTGGTATTTGGAGAGGAAATAGCAAAAAAAAATTTCAGCAAATAAAATCCTAATTGAATAGAGAATGTAAAAATTGGTAATCAGACCAAAATCAAGTATTTACCTGATTATAAGCTTTTTTTTTTAAAGTCTAAATGATTAGAACTACATCAGCTGGTTGTAAGAGAGGAATGTGATGTAAAAGATGCCTCACAAAGGTAACAGGAAGAAAACAGCCAGTGTAACCCAGCATAATTATAATTCCAAGATACAAATTACATAAGAGTGATGAAGTACATTGTACTTATAACAACTAGTCAAAGAGTTCAGGAGAGGACAAACAGTGCTTACTTGATTTATTTTTTAGCATTCAACAGCCAGGTGGAAAAAGTAACTATAAGTTACACTATAATGGTGGCCACTAAGCTCTCAAATTTAACATCTACAGAAAAGAGAAAAAGGAAAGGAAAAAAAAAGCTACAGTATCATTTAACTAAAAAAAAGTCGGAACTACTGAACAAGACAAAGCTTTTTGAAAGAAATTGAAGAGGACAACTAAAAGACTAAATCCTTGCAGACAGCATGACAGACTGCCTAAAGATACTATATTAGGAGTCTAGAGAAACTGTATACCACTTATCAAAAACGCTTTTAAAGGACAAAAAAATAGCCAGCATGGAGAAATAGCAGACTGAAGAGGGCCATTAAGAGTAAAAAGATACTCTGAAAAAAGTCAAAATTGTGAGCAAATTAGGATAAGAAAAATGAATTAAGTCCAACACATGAAATGTTACAATATTGTAGGGAAGTATGAAAAAGGTTTTGAAGATTATTTGTTCATGACACGGAAATTAATGAGGATTTTTATCAAAAAAATCAGAAAAAAATGAAAGTCTGCCAGAGGATCGGTGAGGCTAACAAAGAATCTGCACATACAGAGTGCTGAAAGAAAATAAGGTCATAAGTACCCGCTCCTAAAAAAATAATAAATGAAAAAAAGAAAAAAAAAAGTTTTCGAAAGAAGGAACCCAGGGTGATTCCTACAATGCAGATATTTTGGGGATAGAAATCAGTCATTTAAACTGTCTGGAACTAAAAGATTAATAGAGTAAAATTACTCCTAACAAATCAGCAGACCATAAGGAATCCAAATATGAAATTTGAGCATTGTAACAGTATCACTTAAACTAGCTTTGGTATCAAACAAAAGTGAGTAGCAAAATCTGAGACTGTGAAGAGCTGCAGATAGATGTCATGCAATTGAATAACTAGTGATTGGCACATGAGAATCAGTGTCAACAAATGCATGTAATATACAAGATGGAAAATAGTAACAGCTCTCAATACCCAAGCAAGAGACTCTAAAACTAATCTCTGTAGTTTGGACAGTTAAATGAAGATGCCAGCTCATAATTCATCAGCAGAGCAGTTAGAATAAGATGGTGTTTTGGAAAAGAATAAAGATTAAACCACAAAACATTACTCTTTTAATCCATAGCTGCTGTGTCTAGACTTCTGTATTCAGATCTGCTCATGCCATGTTCAAAAGAATATAATAGAACTGAAAAGACAAAAAAGAGCAGCAAAGATGATCAAAGTTATGAAAAGGCTTTCATAAGAGAAGAGATTAAATAGACTAAGATTTTTCAGCTTGAAGAAGACACAACAAAGGGAAAATATGAAAAGATTTTTGAATCGTGATTGTCACTGAGAAGACTAATAGGAAACAATTATTTACTGTTCCTCCTAAAGCAAGAACTAGGTACTGCCAGTGAAATTATCAGGTGGCAGGTTTCAATCAAAAGCAGTGTGTTTGTATACACACTAAAGTTGTAGAGATTGTTGTGCAGGACAAGCTAAGGGTCTGTAACACAAAATCACAGAACAAAAATCCTCACAGGTTTGACAAAAAATGTCCTTTTTTTAATTTTCTTGCATTCTTTTCTTTAGGTTCTTAATTGTAATTGTCCTGAAGCCTCTGTGCAAATGCTGGAGTAACAGGAAATTCCACAAGGTGACTCAGATGTGGCATTTGGGTGGATGATTGAATTACCTTCAGCTGCTGTAAGTGAAGGACATACACATACTACTGTTGTCCTAGACTGCACAATGAGTCAGAGTCTGTTACTCCATGTGTAACTTCCACATCTCAACCCTTTTTAGGTGGGGTTGTTTTCAAATGCTTTTAAAGACCTACAGATTAATATCTGATGTACCAAAGAAAATGTTTAAATCAGTGTGGTAGTTGCTGAATCAGTGCTTGCACTGCACCTTCCCAGCAATTTTTATTACTCTTGCTTTCATATCCATTATTCTGAATGTCAGGGAGCTATTTTTAAGTACTAGCTTAGTTCACGTTAATAAAAGATATTAAATTATCTGTACCAAAAAATTAAAAGAATTCCTTATTAAGAATTTAGTTTCATAAAATCAAATGCATATGTACCTACCAGCATGACTGCTCCAGACAAGCTACATTTTATAATCTACACTGGAATGGTGAGATAGAAAAAGAAAGATGAAACCCGAATTATGAGAAGTCACAGAAGGAATACAGTTTAAAATTTCATATGCCCAATAGAAAATTTACCTGCCTTTTCAATCATGCTTTTATATGTCCAATATTATTACTAAGTAACTGCTTTAAGCTGAAAGTCCTTCCTTTTGAAAATCCCTTCTATTTTTTCCAGGAAGACAATAATCATAATACTGAATTTTTATCTTTCTCAGGGTGAAATTTTCTGATGGTAGTAAATAAAAAACTTAGTTAACTTTCAAAAAGCTGAGGAATCTAAAGCCCAAATCAGAAAGAATATTAAGGGTTAAATTGGCCTGTATTAGCTCTATTGACACAAGGCAAGGTATAGAGATATTAAAAGTTGTGCAAGGATGTAAATTGAAGAAAATGTTACACTATTTTCAGTAATAAACACTTTGGCTTTCCTGTTCTTCGAAATAGATAAACTTAGAATATTTTGTGAACTACAAATTTAGCTGTAAATAGCAAAACATAAAGTATTACATAGGACCTAAATCTAAATTATATTTCCTATAATTTCTGAAATAGTAATCTGTAGCCATTTCAAACTGTCTAATTAATATTTTCACAATAAATCATAATTTTTTATCTTAAAATGGGGGGGCATTTGTTCATTTGTTTTATAAACTACTTCTCTATTTTCCATCCTTTGTAAAAGTAGTTAAATATTGGAGAAACCAACCAAATAAGTATTTTTTTTGTGGGTAAAAAATTAGTAAACTGAACCATCAGAAGAAAATACTCAAATTTCCCAAAGCAAAGGGACTGCCTTGAGAGAGTGAAAAAATAATCCAGATGGGATGGTTACTCTGCTACTTGTTTTTATGTTAACAAAGTTGAAATAGCAAGCACAAAAGCAGAATACAGTCATAAGTATTTGAGTGATGCACAATATAGAGGATTTACTTTCTGAGATAGTCCTGAGAGGCACTTACAGAGTTAAATAGTCATAATTAGGGTTAATCTGTACACGAGAAAGTGTGTAACATATTCCTGACAACAGCATTCAATTTGCCAAAAATGCAGTTCAATCTTTCTCTGTGTAAGCCTTGCAGGAAAGCAGACTATGTTCTCTATCAATAACACTGATGCTGAATAGCAACTTGTGAGACCAGATCTATATTGTGAGGCATTGCTGGCAAAGATATGTCATCTAGAAGTGTGAAAAAATATATGACAACCCCGTTTCTCACAGCTATTTGGCAGAAAACTCTGACATTCATGTAGTTATGTGAATATATATTTAGTTTAGTTTATCTCTCTCAGGGGCACAGTGCAGAAAGGTTAGAAGCACACCTCCTTGTGCCAGCATGTGCAGCACCTCCAGCAGCTGGCTCTGCTGATGGAGCTGAGAGGAGAGTGGCAGGCGTACTCATGCAGATAAAGCTCACCTTGCCATCATAGTGGCACACCCTACAGTGGGTGTGATAAGACGGGATAGAATTGAAGTATCTTAAACAAATATTTACTTAGATTTAATAAGATTGCTCCTGTATGTTTATGAAATGCCAGTTGATTCTTGAATGTATTTGCTGGGGATTAACAGCTATTCCAGAATCCATTGCTATTTAATGAACATACAAGAACTGTCTTAGATGTTATAAGGAGCTAGGCTTAAAAAGTTCATAAATTACTTCCATTCACCAAATGATAAAAATTTACTGAAGATTAACATTATGTAAGGTACAGATACATTACACAGAGATTAATCCTTAAATTAATATATTTCTTCATCCCTTGGTATTTAATTAACTTAAATTAAAATAGTTCTAGCAGTCAGATAAATAGGTTTATTTCTTTTGATTTTAAGAAGTACATATAATCCTAGACTATGCCTCTCGTGAGTCATTTCAGTAAGGCATTTCAGTACATAGGGCTTTTTAGAAGGTTGATCTCAGATTCTAATTTTAAACCTCCAACACACCATACTCCATTGCTTCTGGCACTACCAATTTGGCCATAAGAATCCAAACCAAAAGCCAAGTAGATAAATATTTAAGCGAAGCATAAAAAATAATGCATCTTACACAGTCGCCTGATTTTGTGAGGGAAAAAACAGTTCTGCAAATATGTGGATGAGGGAATAATAGGCATGCAAACACAAATCATATTTCTGCCATGGAAGAGAGATTCAACACCTCTACAGCATGACTGATGAAATGGGAAAGATTTGCAAAATAAATTCTTGATGATGTCTCCAGAATAAATTAGGGCTGGAACAATTAACACCTAGAACACAAATAAGAAACACAGAAGCCCAAAACTGGAACAAACAATAGTCAGTCTGCGAAAAGCTCGTTCCCTCAAAACCTGAGAAGAAATTCTTCTTTCATAGGTTTAGGTACATACAGTTATTTATATCAGTTAGTCATCTTTTACTGACAGTAAAGAGGATGTGATTCATCTTAAACAGATCAAAAGAATCATACTCTGGAAGTACCTCACACTCCTCAGCAATTCTAGAGAGCTCATCAGCTAACTAGCTATAAAGAATTAGGGCAACTAGCTCAGATGTAGGTGAGATAGTAGGTGAAATGATAGGGACAATGCTCCTGAGAACATGTGGCTGCTCTTTTCATCAACAGGGTTGAAAATGTAGAGGTTTGGGAAGCATTCTGTTCCTTTTTTTGTAACTAAGAAAACCTTCAAGTCTTTCTATCTTCTTGTATTTATAGAGGGCTAAAAATCTAGAAGAAAACCGATGCCTTAGTTTCAAATCTATTTTGGAAATGTCTAAATGAAGATGCTATTAACTAGAATGTCCTGTATTTCATCCAGATTTTGAAGACTACTTTTAGCTGTCTTAAACATTTTTCTTAAATTTTTTTTCTATTTTCCAGAGTATTATGTTCACATATCTAAAGGAAAAATATCATCCAAGTTTTGTGAATTTTTTTTTAATACAAAGTCCTATGCAAAAAAATTATATTACCTGACATTTAATTAAAAATACAAAGTTATATTTTGTAGATTTATAACAAAACAAAACAAAAAAATAGCATACTGTGTTGATTCAATATGGGCAAGGTGGTACGGTTCTGCTGACCATGATGAATTTCTGCAAAAAAGCAAGCACTTTTCTGATATGAAATGTTTCCAGCTTAGAAATATTTAAATGCAGCTCAACTCTAGGAAAATTACAAATTTTTATCGCTTTTTGGCAGAGAATTAAATTTAGAAAAGAATACTACCTCTAACAGTTTCTTCTTATGAAATCTGAATGTTTTGATTGCTTGTTTGGTTTTCTTTTCTTCTCTGTGTTAAATATTGTGTTCCCACACCCTTAACTTCTAAGTTATTTTTTTTCTTTTTCTTCCTCTAACTCACTCTGTGAGAAGTTTCCATACTACTGCATATCAGAAAAAGACATTTAATAAGTTTACAATAAATCTGAGCTTCTACTGACATCTGAATCTATGTCTTTAAAGAATTTAAAGTAATCTTTTGGTTCTAAGTAGCAATGAAGTTCTCAGGCTTTAAATAATGGCTTATTTTGAGGCTTTAAATACTGGCTTACTTTGCCATACTTATGAAGGTTACATATCTCCTGAAATCACTGTAAAATAATAGTGAATTAGTAATTGGGGTAAGATTTCTCAATAACAAAAATAACAAAATAACAAAATAACAAAAGGAAGGTAAGTTCACACTAATCAGTAACTGTCCAGCCTGTGTTTGGGAGTTTCTTTTCTTGTGCCAAAATTTTAAAAATATATTTCTGCTATTCTCCATAAAATAAGGAAAAAAAGTGAATGCACAGAAAAAAAAATAAAGAAATGAAAATATTCATTAATAAAAAAGAATGAATAAACAGACTCTAAATGTAACAAAAATAAAAATATTATCAATACTTTTGTATAAACAAAAGGTATCCATAAGAAAAATTCACAATTTTATATGTGATAGGCTTAAACATCTTCTGGGATTTTATTTTCACTGTCAATATAATGAAGGAAAAAAAATTTGAGAGAAGTTTTATTTTGGAAGTCCAAATTACTTGTCTTATTTTCTTATTGCAAACATGAATGCCAAAATAAGTTTGCTTTGTTTTGTCTGGGTGTTTTGTTGCTGTTGGGTTTTTTCGGTTGTTCTATTTTTTGGTTGGTTGGGTTTTTTTTTGTTTTGGGGTTTTTTTGGGTTTGTTTGATTGTTTTTGATTTTTGTTTGGTTGGCTTTTTTAAAATAGTTTTAATGGTCCAGTTCAGCAATGGGCTATGGTTATTCATGTACTCTGGTACTCCTGAGAAGCAAAAAAGCACAACACCAGCAAGTAAAGCTGAGTTTAAAACTTTCCTTACAGCAGTGGCTTCAATGTTCACTGTAGCTTTTTGTCTCCATCCTTCTCTACTCCATGTACTTCCCCTCAAAAAGAGGCAATGTATGTGAACTTTTCTAACAACAGCAAAATACTATAAGGATAAGGGACAGAATCCTTGCTTCAAATCAAATTAGCAATGCTGAAAAGAAATATGACTTGTTAAAACTAATCAGAGACATCAAATGCAGGAATATTCCATAAAGTGCAGGAATACCCCACAGAGTGCAGGGATATTCATATTCAGCAGCACACACAGATCCAGTATACACTTCCCAGGGCCATGAAGATTACAGATGTGCTGCAAAAGTCTCTCCACAGGGTCAGAACAGACACAGTTCTGTTTCTGTTTTCTTTTTTATGTTTGATTTGCACCTTTTGAAAGGTTGTTTGAGCTCTGTAGCTGTCTAGAAATCTTGTCAATGCATAACCTAAACTGCACTTTTTATGTAAGAACTGTATTCATTTGTTCAAATAAAAATTGGGTCAGATAGTGCTATACATTATTAAATAGATATTTTAAAACTTTATTTGTAAAGTACTGCTTTACAATTATATAGTCTATTTTATTCTGACAGCTTTTGCCTCGGAATTATTATTCTTTCCAAAACAACCTTTATGATGAAAATTGAGTGTTTTGTGTAAACAGATTTGTGAATTGTTCTCATAGTTGCTGTTTTAAAACAAGCAAGCAAAAAATTAAATTTTCTATAATGTTAACATTTATATGGATTACAAAATTTCGTTTTCAGGGATATCAGTTAATGATATGTTATTTTTGTATTTATGAGTATGTATGTGGACATATATAGACATGTATACTACATATGTACAACACAATATTAATAAAACAGTATTAATAATAATAATAATAATTATATATATAATAAAATACTACTAATTTTTTATATGTAATTACATGAACATCCCCTCTAATTTATATGAAAAAATTTATGAATTAAAAAACCTGGAAGATAGGGTCCTAAATTAAAAAAAAAACCAACAAAACTATGCTTTTCTTAAACAAAGGGGTATTATCTGTGTCATAGTGTGACTTGTTTATACTGGGCATATGCTCTTCTCCATTTCACTCTGCAGAGGCGAGCAGATGGAATTAAATATAGCTTGGCATGCAGCACAGGGGCAGCCATGGAACACTATTTTTTAGTACCATGCAGGCATTACCAGCTCTATATACATAAGAGATGAAACACAAAAAAGGGCATGTCACCTTCAGGAAAGGGTAGTAGTCAGGGAACATCTGTTATACATGCAGTGCTCCCTGTAGAAAGAACTGAAACATGATGAAATATGCATCAAAAGTTCCCTATGCACTGAGGTACATTAAGTCCCTTTCAAACCATACGAAGCCCACTTGGGGAAGGGAGGTTATTTGAGTGCAGCAGCTGGAATAGGAGAAAGCAGCAGCAGGGAATGGAAACCAGCTGTTCTGCCATTCTGGAGATCTGGTTGGGCAGTAGGTGCACAGAGGCTGATCCATGGCACCATGTATCACTGGAGTACAGAGACTTTGTCTACAGAGACACAGACTCGCTAAGTTCCACTAGTCAATCGTTCTGCAGCTCTGTCTCTGAGCCAAGACCATGCTAAATGCTGCATATTTTTGTTGGGAAGCACTATTAATCCACACTCCCTGCAATTCTCTAACATGGTGAGTTCTTCAAGATGAAGATGTTCACAGATAAGAGGATGAGGAACAGATCAGAGCAAATCTTGTCTTTCAGTGTGTTTTACTCAGGATTGGACAGTGCAATAGAGCCCCATATTTAATTTTGGCTTTTAATTTTGGCATTAAAAGCAGGACTAGAGTGGATCCTCTGGCCCTGGACAGTTTAAAATAAATGTAGATTTTCACTGACAAATGTGTATTTAATCTGTTTTAAAAATCTCCAGGAAAGGGTATTCTTTAACTTACAGGGGTAGCCTACTTCAGTGCCTACACCTCTTTGTAATAAAGTTCTGTCTCAAATATGACTTAAATACTTCTCCCAGAAAATTAAACAAAAAGAAAAGAAAATGCAAGCACTATCCTGTTTATAACAACTTTATATACACAAAGACCTTTATTATGCTTCACTTCAGTCCTTGTTCATTTAAACACACACAGATTCTAAACAAACACCTCTTTCAAACTTCACCTACAGGCAACGTTTCACAAACCTTTATTTTCTGCTGTTATTATACCTCTTTTTTGATTTTGAATCCTTCCAGATCTATCTCTAACATATGCCCACAACCTGCATACTGTAGATGTATCCCTAATTAGAGCACGCTGTGACTCTGGCCCAAATTAAAATAAACCATGTTTCCCCCTCTGGAAGCCATGGCATAGGAGAAAAGTAGTATATAAACAGAAAAAGGGCCATGAAAAGGACAGTCTCTATTAGTGTGCACAGACATTAGGAGATACTCTTTGTTCCAGAAGAACAAAATACAATTAGAAGTATTCCAGCTAAAGCATTGCTGAATGGAATAATTAATTCCTGTCTCTTATTTAAGACTTCTCTTTTGTCTTCCCCAGCTGGACATAGAACTATTGATAAATACAATCATTCAGATTTCCAACTAATATGTGTCATCTTCATGGGAACTCCATCTGCAGAACATTGCTTCTTTTTGGTGAAAAGAATGTGGCTGCAATATGCAATGGGAATTTGTTAAATCTTGTCCACTGTTGTGGTTTATCATATCAGTATTTTCTGCTGACTTAATAAGAGGAGATACATAAATCATAAAATGATGATTTAAAATGATGAAGAGAGAAGATGTATTTATTTTGCCTTCTCTATATTATTGAATAAACACACATACCTTCATACATATGGGTTTTTTTTTAATACTCTAATTCTGTGTAAGCTAAATTAAAAGAAACCTGTTAGCACCGTTCAAGGACATTTTCAGACACAGAGCAAGAGTAAGGAATAGACTCTCTAGTCCTGTTACAATAGTTTCCTTGATATTAAGTATTCATCCAATATATGAATATATGCCCTAAAATATTCATTAACAAAAGTAAGCGCAAGTAGTGAACATCCATTTATCACCCAGGAAAATGCATAAAGCCTGATACTATGAAAACTCTTTATTTTCTGATTTCCTTGTTTCAAAAGTTGTTGATCTTTCTATGCCCCCACTTTTCTTTCAATTTATAAAAAGAATCTGAAAAGAAGAAATGTTAGCTGAAGATAATGATTTTGACATAGAAGGACCTCATCTTACTGAGAACTGCAAATCCTTCCCTTACTCTTCTGGTGGGAATAAAGTGAAGATAACTTATGGATTCTAAGCCTTTCAAGAACAAACTGCAGTACAATAACTGTGCTCAGCCCCAGGAAAAGCAGTGTCAAAACAGAAAGTACAGAAAGGATGTAATGAGATTTCCACTAGTGACAGGGGAGGGATAGTCTGCTTTGTTGCCTCTGAAGTAAAGCAAAAAGAGATGAGCACCAACAGCTACAGCACCAAATATTAGAATCTCAGATATGAGACTTATGGTAATAGACTTGTGATCTTGAAGTGCATGGTATGAATTAATTTGCAAATAAGCTCATCAAAGAAAACTCTTCTGAAATTTATGAATACTTTTATTGGTGCAGTCATGAACTTTTCAGATGTTAGTAAGGGCATTATCTAAATTGATTCGATAGTGAAGCATCCAATGAAAACAAAACAGGTCAAAAATACACATAATTTTCAACCACTGAAGTATTTTTAAATTATAAAATAAGTAGAAATATTGTGGAGAAGAAATGAAATTACCGAAAAATGTAGCATGACACACCAAATGGTGCATAGATGAAGTTGTACTGAATGGCTGTAATCCCTCTCTGCCACAGTGACATATTTGTGTGTACTGAGGGAGAAAGCTCTTTCTGTATGTTTTGAAAGTCAGTTATAGAAATTTGCCCCCCTTATCTTTGGCTAAATGCATTAATTGTGGGATGTGCTGCTCACAAAATTTCACAGCTACCGGACATATGATGGCAATAATCTGCCAGGTGATGAAACATGCACCTGATTAAAACCCCAGTTTGGCAGAACACAGCACCAGTTGAAATGCAGGATAATGGGCAATTACAAACAGCAATAATAGGCTAAGGCAATCTGACGCAAACTGTATTCACTGGCACTTCAGCTGCTAGAATATTTGCGCCACTCTTCTATTTTGCGTCAACAAAATAGAGGCAGAGAAGTCACGAGGCATTAAGTGAATATATCCCTTCTTCTGTAGGATGCCACTTCACTTCCTTTTCTGACTTTTCTGTTATTTTAGGACAAACATTTGCTTCCTCACACTTCTCCTTCCTTACCTGGATAGCATTGCTTGAAAACCAAAGCTGCTTGTGTACTTCTGAGAAGAGCACACTATGGTGAAGCTGTGCCTGGGAGTCCTCCCACCTATAAGGAGGAAGCACCAAACAAAGTGGATTCTGCTTTGAAGCAGTCACACAGCTTCAATCACAAATCTCGACTTGGTATAAAAATAGCTGAAATCTAAAAGACGAACTTTAATTGACTGGTAGACTAGGAGATTGTCTAAAAATAGAACCTAAACCATGAGAGATATTCAACATAATACTCTGAGTGAAGAAAAGTTGGCAGATATGAGAGTTTTCTCTTTATTTTGTCTAAATCTATCATATAATTTGCTGTAGACATTATACAGCAAAAGATATGTCATAGATTACTGGGTATTAACATGAGAAAAGCTGACAATCATCTGTACAGCAAAGGCAACTGACCTGCATTTTTCTCTGTAGTTCATTAACTCTGGTTAGAAGGGAGAATATAATTCTGATCACTCAAAAAAAAGGGAACTATTGAACATTTGCACAGTCTAGCTCAGCCCAGGTAACAAAATCTTGCAAAAGTATTACCTAGATCATCTGAAAATGCTTGAGATTAAGACACTTAGAACATTTGAAACTTTTTATTAGTTTCCTCTGATTAAAAGTGAAATATATAAATTTAAAAGTTTAATCCCAATTGAAGTTTAAGTATCACCATTCACAAGGACTTATAAGTAGTATGAGACCAATAATAATGCTGGTAATTCTCATATATTTAGAAGTACTGTTTCACTGAATGAAGTAATCACAGCAGAAAAAAAGAAAGAAGTAATGTCAGTGCTCCAGTGTAATATTGAACTTGTTATACATACCAGAGTAGATATCAAATAATGGTATTATTCTTCATAAAGCTCTGCACTTCTACCAACATTTTTAATCTTAAAATCTCATTATTAGAGTAAGGCCGAAATCAAATATCGCCAGCTTATTGATAACTAATGGTCAATCAGAAACAGTTACAGTATAGGTAAGTTTTCTTTGACCTATGCTAGTCTTCATATAGGATTATACATGTGCTTCCATAAAACACAAAACCAAAACAAAAGATGAGAAAAATATATAGAAAAGAACAAACAGAAGCAGCAAATGCAAGACTCAATAACTTATTTTGTGTGGGCTTCACCTAAAAATTTCCAGAATTTACAGTTCTAGAAACAGATTCTACTACTGAGACATACCAAAAAAAGGAAAGAGACCCTCAATACAATTAAGTTGCTCTTATAGCTTTCCTGGAAATCAATTCATCAGATGAGATTGGAAAATGGATACTGTGTGCAAGTAAACAGCAAGTTAGCATCTTACCTGACCACATTAAAAGTTAGCAAGTAAGAAAGGATGATAGTGCTGGACATAAAGACCATTAAGTGGTGTCAGAGAAAGAAGGGCAGTCTGACAGATATTCTGAGCACAGAGAGCATGTGATAGATGTTCTGTCCAGATGAGAAAACCTATGGGAGGAAGCATTGTTGAACAAAAGATTTCACATGTTGTGTCAGCTCCTGGAGACTCTCAGCCTCCATCAGTTTCTCAGAAAAGGCCATCACCAGTTTTGCAAACTTCGAAAAGAAATATTTCTCCACAATCTTCTTTTCCTATTATCTCATTAAGCTGGTGTATTCATAGAACTCATCATTCCCAATAGCATAGAAAGCATGGGTGATTATGTCAGACAGCAGAAATGTGCTTGATGAACTTTCTGCACTTATCAGTCTAGACTGATTCTAACTCAGTTAAACAGAATGGATTTTAATTATCCAACACACTCTAGCAAGGTTATGCCAAGAAAATTAATGGATAGCCCAGAAAAATTGTGGTAAAAAAAATTTTGTAATTTCTGCTCTGCTGCAGACGGATAATGCAGGATACTTGATTTCTGGGATCAGTCTTGTTTAGAAATGGAGACTGCAAATGAACAAGTTACTACAGACTTGTTTTGTGAACATGTTCAGTGGGCAAACATAAAGGGTAACAAACTGTTCATAGAGAGTCTCTAGAACTGATATAATTTTTATTCCTAAGACTTACATGCAGAACTGCATCAGTTGTGATGCAAATGTATTTTTGTTGTGATGAAGAAAGAGCTATTATATTTTCAAATTACACTTAGTATCACTTTTTTAATGTAGATACATTACATTTCTTTTATACTAGTAACAATACCCTAGACTAAAATGGTGCTCTTTTACAGAGAAGCCTGATGGGCAGTCTTAGTCCTAGAGGAGAGTCTGACAACTATGCTGAAGACTTTCATTTCACCCTTCCTCCAAGCAGTTGCCTCTGGTTTTTTCTTTATTCTCAGGGCCCACACTATTGTTAATGAGGCAAGAGCATATGCAGAAATGGCTCTTCTATGGGATGCAGGTGTGAATGGCAAGAAACTGTGTTGAAAGAAAGATGTAACATATAGTGATAAAGCAAAAACTCAACAAAGCTACTGAATTTGGACATATTTAATCCCTTGAAGTTTTTTTGACAAACACATGAAAGTGTAGATTTACAATGGAATAAGAAAACACAGACAGGAAAGAAAAAAAAAAACAGAACAAAAGAAAAAGAAGCTAAAAATTCCTGGGGAAATCTAACAAAGACAATAATTTATGAGTAACTACAGAAAAGTCCATAACTTGGTATTCTTTACTGATTATAAGGTAAGCATATGCAGGATTCATGAAGTATAAAATTAACATCTTGCTGTTTTACTACTCCCTTGTAGATATTATTGTTTATGTTTTATGATATAATTTTCAGCTTTGGATACCTTTTAAAGAAATACAGATTATTGCTGTTATTCTTAAACCATACCAAACAAAACCATTACTCTGTTATTTAAATGCAAGAAGTGAATATTACATGCTACAACAGATGTGTTCAAAACTAATAATTCTTGTAAGACTTCTAAGTAGGGTGATCTCAAACTGTCTAAACTAGTGATAGGGTTTAAAGTATCAGCAATAGAAGTGGAAAAAATAGACAGGTAAACAAAACTAATTTATCCAAAACCATTCTATTAAAAGAGTAGCAGGCATATGGAAAAAGCTGTTTAGTGATACAGCTGATTAAGATAGCACAAGTAAGCTTAAGAGACTATAAGAAATATTCTTATGCAGAAAGTGGCGTAGATATCACAGCAAGAGAGTATAAGGCTGAGATAACTAAAGTGGGACGTGCTTATTGTAACACAAGACTTACTGTCATGATAATTTTTACAGTTTGGGGAGGTTTTCTGCTTTCCTTTCGTTAAGGCAATTCTGTAAGCATTTCATTAATTATTAAATTAATTATATCTAATTTACATTGTCTTTCTCATTTGTGAAAATGTTAAAAATCACTACCAGACAAAACTTGCTATCAGGATATATTTTCCTTGAAATCAACTATTTCAATAGTAAACTGACAGGTTCTATCATTCAATATTTTCATTAATTAAGTAAGCTTGATTGCTTTCCATCTCATGCTGAAATCAGAAGACATCTTGTCTACAAAAAATTATTTTTGTAAAATTTCCTACTTTGTTACTGAGAGAAGCACAATTGCTGTTGTGCCACCAACATACTTTTTGCCTTTTAATTTGGACTAGAGTGGCTCAAAACTGCAGTCAAAATACTGGTACAACTAGAATTCTTATTACTGCCATGGGCAGAATTGGATGCATGACAATAGTGTTTGGAATTACATGAGAAATATGTCAAACTTAACTAATTTTTAAATTAGGATTCTCACATCAAGATCCTAACTTCATAGTTAATCCAGATAATTTTTTAATAATTTAATAAGATTTAATTATTAGTGTTGTTCTAATAGCAGAAGCTAAAGTATTTTAAATATTTTTAAAAGACAATAATCAAGCCTAGAACATGGCTACAAAACAGTGAATTCCCATCCCTGCATATAATCCAGAGTGATGACAGAACCACAACTTCTGATATTGCTTCAGGCATAGCTGGAGACAATTGTTTCTAGCAAGCTTTCCATCTCCTTTTCCCAGAAAACAATTTTTCTCTAAAGAAAAATTAAATTATTTTCTACCCAAATCACATATATCATATTTCTTACCCTCCTTCAACTTGGCTTATGACTAGAGAAAACAATTTTATTCATCTTCTTTCAAAAGAGAAATATTACGTTGGGCTAAGAACCCTAATCATACTAAGCTCAATGACAAGTAACCATTGATTTCATTGGGAACACCACATAGCACCACATTTGTTATTGCGATGCTCTGAAATCCCATAAGGTGCTTGATGCAGGTTCAGTTTTCATAATATAACAATGATTTTATTATAGCACACTAGAGATGGAAGAGTTCATTCAAGCAAACAAATTTATATCATTACTATTTGTAATTATATTTGGAGGGAAGAAAAAAATTTAAAAAAAGGAAAAAATAGTTTGTCTCTCTATCCCCATTATTTTATTTTCTTCAGCAAAGAAATTCACATAAACAGCCACTGCTGTAGATCAGTGGCTGACAATACTTAATGTCCATAATTCAATATATATTTCATAAGAACATGAGGAATTCATCTGAGTGATTGGAATAAATTTTCATGATGAATAGGGCAGCTCAACTAGGTATAATGACAAACGTAAACCTGCATATAACTCTTTGCATTATAATGAAATTAAGCAATGGGAATGGTTGGCTTAATGTGCTTACTAGATTGCATATATTTTGACCAGAATTGAGTTTGATACTGCTGGACAAACTGCAGTATTATGAACACTGGCCATACAGTCCTTTTCTAAAAAACCACTCATTTTTAATCTGAATACTAGATAGTTTCCTAGTGAAACTTTAAAAATTTGAAAGCTCTTTCATGGCTATACTTGATAGATGAAAATCCAGAATTTTTGTCTTCATGTCACACAAAACTGAGAGAATAAGACATATGCTCAAATAGCTTCTTTTAAAAAAAACCTGCACTGCATCTTTATACAGATCAATGTCCAATTATAAGCAGAGAGTTGCTGTGGCAAAAGGTCAGGAAAAAATAATCTTTCCGGCATTTATTACTTGGAAAATAAGGTCACATATGAGGTCAACCTCCAAATGTATACAGAATAAATTATACTGCAGCATTCTAAATATTCTGCACTGCAAAAATTATATTGCAATCTCAACATAATCAGAAAAATGAAGTTGAACATGTATTTCCTGATGACTGTACTACACATCAGACTAAGCTAAGAGGTGAAAAACCGATTTTATTAATCAACAATTAATAAAAAGCTTATCAGATATTTCTGCTTAATTAGAAATATAACTTCTTATTAAGACTGACTGATTTAATAATTTCCTAACTATCTTTAACACTGAGACACCCTCCCCACAACAAAGTAAAATAATGCAAAACATACAAAACATTTAAAAATCATTCAGTGATGCACTTCTTTATTGCTTACAGCATAGAAGCAAAACATAAAGGCAGAGAATGCTCGAGTGCTTTGCCTGTCTGATTCTCTACAAAAAACAGAAGTGCGTCTTTGGAAATAAAAGACCTCCTAATTAGATAAAACACATCTGAAAAAAAAAAAGAATTGGACACAGTTTGAGGAAATAATTATGCTTGTTTGTCAGAATGAATGTTGGCAGAGAACATTGTCATTGTCCTGATCTAAGTCATTTTGCTGTTTCACAGACAGTCTCAATCTTTGCTACGTTCACAGAATGTGAATGAAAGTATATTGAAAATAAGATTTTATTAGTATTTGACACTTCTTACGGTACTCTTAATTGTGAAATCAACATTATAAATAGGAAAATGCATCCATGAAATGAAAACATCTTCTGATTCATTTTTACTCTTGTCTTTTATGCGAAGCATTTTCTTTTCCTCTTCTCCAAACTACATGAGGAATATAAATGACTGGAGTTCTTTTATCTGTTGCAGTCGTGTCTAGTTTGAATTTCAGGCTTTGACAGAAGTATTGTATATAATATAACACAGGCAATGCCAGTGGTGATAGAGTATACCCTAATCATTTTCAGAAATACTAATTTTTTTTTTAATCTGCTTTGGACACTTGTGGTTTCATTTCATGTTCATTCTGAAAGATACTGTGTTCTTTTTTCTGGGCTAGTAACAAGATTTACTGTTTTCTCTGATAATAATATCAATGGGCTATTTCTCCCTGATAAAGCACAACTGCAATACTAATAGGTTGATAATGACGTTTTGGACTTTACGCTTTTGTAGGCATTGTAGGCTTCACTCACCTTGTTCAAGTGGCTGGCTTTTAGTTGAAGTAGTTTTCATCTTGAGTGCCTCCCTAACAGACATGTCACAGCAGGAGCCTTTGTTAGTGTCTTGGTCACTGTCAGCCTGATCACTGTCCCCATGCCCGCTGTCCCTCAAGCTGGCTCTTTCTGGATCCTTGAACGTGGAGCTACTGAAATACATATTGAAAAAAAAAAAGAAAAAAAAAAGAAAAAAGAGAGATTTTTCATGTTGTATTTACTTGTTCTAAGTTGAATTGTACTCTCTGGCAAAGCAATTTTGACAAGAATGCAAATGGGGAAGCCAAGAAAGTTATTTAATAGGCCTTACCTTTGAACAAACTGCTGCCTGCTGCCCATGTAATTGGGCTCTGCGGGAAAATTGTCTGTCTGTGAAAGAGAAGGAAAAAAATACGTATAGTTGTACACTGGACAAATCTCCTGCAGAGCAACAAGATTTCCTAGAGGAGAAATGATTAATAATTCAAAAATTCCCTTAATCTTCAGATTTGTACATTTTAATTAAATTGGAAAATGCTGGCATGTAATTATGTGCTCAGAACAATTAAATGATTCCGGTCCACAAATTACCTGCTAAAGTAAACAATGAAGCTCCAATAAGTGGCATTCTCTGTTAGTAACCTGACAGATGACACTGTTTATGTTTTTTCATTAGATAGATATTAAGACTGATGGTTATTGAAAATGAGAGAAAAAATTACTCTTGCATATTAAAAAAGTGAATTATTCAATAATACTAATTTTTAATCATAATTACATCATCTACTGGGATTCTGAAACTCTTACTGCTGCAATACAGTTTTGTATGCTGCTATATTACACTTGAATTGAAAAAATAAACAAAAAATCAAGAAAATTTATGGCTGATTAGCTGTGGGGTTTCTCAGATGCTACTGGAAAAATGCAAGTATGAAAATATTTGGATTTCCTCTCTTTAATTTTCATCAGTATTAATATCTATGTCAGAATAATGAGAACCACACATGCAAACAAGAATATTGAATGATCACTGCTGACAAGTAGCTTTTAAAAGAAGATACTTTCATTAAGTCTGTCATGTATATTTTTAGCAGCATGAGCCAAGTAACTGTAGAAGCAGAAGTATTAAAAGGATCCAGACCAACATGGAGTCCTGCCAAAGGGAACTGAATTCCCCTTGTATCATTAGCTGAAGTTCTTTGGGAGAAAGAGAGACTGCATCATTCAGAAAACTCCGCATACTGTACATTCACGCACGTCACTTCTTCTTGCAGCTGACCTAGCGACAGAGCTTCCACTGTTTTCTGCATCACTTCACATCACACCACTCTGCTCTGCAGCAGCTCCGGCTTTCGCAGCAGCACCCAGAGGATCAGTATCCGTAACACGGCCAGCACTCAATTAATGGAGCTGAGGGCCTGAGGTTTAATGTCACACAGCAAGTGCTTACACAGGTGACTAGGATCTTAGATATTTGGACTTCCCTGCCACTCCCCACTCCCCGTTTTTTTATCTTTGCTTTGGTTTTATCAGTAGGAGGTAATTAGAAATGTTTGCTACTTCTTGTATGGTTGTAGTACTTGAGCTTGGAAAAGAGGTAAAAAGTTTTATCCAGAATTTAAGTCACTGCTGTTTGCAACAGAAATTGGGCAGACACCTGTTACTCCCAAGGGACTTGTGAAATAGATGTGCTTGTATACCATGGATGTCTTTTTTGTTTTAGAGAAGGGGTGGAAAATATGGAAACATCTTCGGTTCAGCCCGTATGTCAATGTACACTGCACTTTCTTCTAGTTCCTAAATCCTTTCATTCAAAAAATAAGGTTATAACATATACTGTGTTCACATTCATCCTAGCTTTAGTATATGCAATTAGAGTAAAAGTTCATCTTCACATTTAGTATGTATCAAGTTAGAAAAAACAAATATTGGAAACAACAAAAAAAGGAGTTATATTTCAGCATTCTTGTGTGTATTTCTCAAATGCAGCACATAATATTTTTGAAGCAGCTATAATTCTGCTGTTTCTTTTCTTCTCACAAGTTTTAAGCTAATATCTCTCTTTTGTGCAGCAAAAAGAGATATATATATACACTCATATACAACCATCATGGCACTTACAGAACCCAGCACTTATCAACCTGAATAAACCTTTACAACTGCAGCTCTCATGTCTCTTTTTTATGTCTAATGCCTCGAATAGAGATATCCAGGAAAACTGACCTTATGCTTTTACTTAGGTAAGACATCTGTCTCCTCCTAAACACAGCTGCTACCAGAATCAAAATTTCCATTTTTCATGACATTGGCAGTCAAAATGCCTGCTATAAACTGCTTTTTCATTAATTCTCTACCATTAAAAGTCAGACTTTTGTCCTGAAAATAATTATAACTCCTCCTTTTTGATGGTTCTAAGAACTTAACTGTAAACTGGACCACTGTAAGAACCAGTCATACTTTTTGTCTCCTGCTTTTTCATAGCAAAAATCATTTCATACATCCTATATGAGCCAATACACAGATATTAAAATAGAAGATATGACCACATCTGAGCTGCTGAGAAATTCTGCATTTATGGTAATCATTAAAGACCTTTAACTAGATAATAATTTGACCAAATACCTTCATGCTGTATTTTGCTTCAATACTATGAATTGGGTGCCATGTTACAGCAAGTTCATTATTACAAAAGAACAAATGTAAGTACTTGATGATCATATGCAGACACAGAGCTCAGAGTTGAATACTGTTCTTCCTGCTCTAAAAGCATTAGCCCTTCTCCTATGAATTATGAAGGTATGATGCTTGTGTTGAGCTGTAACAGTCCTCTGAGGTACAGGCAGCAAAGGGAGGATGGTTTCATATATGAAAGTATCTATTAAATTTGTGATAAATTAAAAAAAAATCATTTTAAGGTTTGACAGTTTGGAGGAACCTTAGAAATGTAAACATCTGCTTCACAATGGATGAGAGAGACGAATGTCTAACACGTCTAACTCCCTTAAAATATATTTTTTTTGTTTTAATCCCAGTTGAAGTGAGAGGTCATATACTTAAATTTTTTACACTTTAACATTTATGGAAGTGATATTACACATTCCAGCTCATGAATTAATCATACCTCTTTAAATTGCATAGCTGTAACTCAAAGAAATAAATACTACCTCAAAAGTCTAAAAAACCTCTTGTTCTTCTCTGGATATACAGCCCTTTCTAGGACCACAAAATTACCAAAACTCCAGACTTTCAGTTTAAAGGTAGGTTACAGTTCACCTGCAGAAAAAAAACCCTAAATTCTAGTCAGCTACTCTAGCTAATCAGCCAAAATCCCTCAATGTGCCTTCAAGAAATACAAACTATCCCATTTGGTCATCTAGTGTCAGGTACATCATACTCCTGGGGAGTATTATTGGCATAGGAAAATCTTGACAACCAGCAAGATGTCCAGAGCATTAGCTAAAGCTAAATAAGATGCATCAGGTCAGAAGTGAATTTCCTGAAATTGCAGTCTGCTGCTAAATAACCAAAAATTATTCAAATGACAGCATCATTAACTTTCTGAAGAACAGAATAAAACAAATTCCACCTTCGTTCTCACCCTCCCTCCAAAAAAAATCTCCAGGAACAATCTGTCTCCTAAAGTCACCAAAGTTAAAAAGTAAAGAAGCGTGATTTTTTATCTCTGTGATTCAAGACTGAGGGCTGGAGTATCAATTACATCACCAGCAGCTACCACAGCACAGGTTCTCCAGTAGCAGGACAAATGTTATCTAAAATTAAAAAAAAAGCAGTAATGTCCACTGCCATCAGAAAACTAAAGCCTATGATACCAACCTAACTGTCCAAAGCCACCTTAGAGAAGTGGCCCTGGTTTTATGGCTCATTTTCACAGATTAATGGAACCAGCTAATTTCCAACGAGACTATGCTGTTAAACCATTCAACAGATATTCTTTTTTGACAGTTGCTGTAACAGACCTTTACAAATATTTTCTTCTACCTATTTGTTCTAATATGTGACTCCGAATCAAATATGAAATTTTAGGAACACCATCATTAGTGTAATGTTGCAGAAAAATGTCTGAGGATTTCTGTACAAGCATTTGATACAGCTTTCTCAGAAGCTGAAGCTCATTAAAAAAAGCCATTTAAAAAGAGGTCAGAATGCATAGGAACCTTTCAAAAGCTGCAAAAATTTAAAAAGAAAGGGTTACATCCTTTCAGAAAATATACAGTTTGATTTTGTTACCTTTTACTTCAGTGAATTGAAGAGAAGGAAAATAAAAGAAGAGGCAAATTGAACCTGTGTAAAATATACTTTTCATAGAATCATAGAACAATCTGGGTTGGAAGAGACCTAAAATTTCATCTCCCCATAATGGATAGGGATACCTATTCTTTCCCCATAAAGGGTAGGGATACGTTCCACCAGTTCAGGTTGCTCAAAGACCCATCCAACTTGGTGTTGAACACCCCCAGAGATGGAGCACCCAGAACTTCCCTAGGCAACTTGAGCTGGTTGGATTTTCTGGTATGGAATTTCAAATGCGACAATATAATTGCTAAAGTCCAATAATGGGACTTGGAAAATCATTAACTGGACAGTGTTTTCATGAACAGCACATAGAATATCTTTCCAAGTGCATCAACTGTCTACAAAACGATTCAGTTTATTGCACCTGTCAGGACTTGTATATTATGATCACACGAGGACCTAGATAAACTAAAATTGTTGCCAAGTATAGGTCTCACATGGTATATTTGGAATACTAAATTTTGTAGATTCAGAGATAAAAACCATTCAAAAGTTTGAAAGTCAACTGTTAAGTTTCTACTAATCAATTCTGGAATGGACAAAGTTTCCAAAAGTTTAATTTAGAGAAAGGATAATGAAAAATTATAGCCAAGAACAGAGTATGAGAAACAAATTCTTCATAGGATCCATTAACCTTAAATAAACTCATAAGAAAAAACCAGTAAAAACCTCATCACTGGAAACAGCTTGAACCAGCCTGGGCCAAGCATTACACAATGAATTATGGAGAATATTTTTAGCAATGGGCTATATTAATCTCTTATCCTTTTTTATTTTTCATAAATTCATATTCACAAGGTATACGTGTTTAGTTCTGCTGAAATATTATGCTATTTTTATAGATACAAAGGAGTCCTACTGTGGCTCTCCACACACTATTTTTTTTTAAATTCAGGATTAGAATTACAGCACCATATTAATTAATCAGGTTTCAAAAAATCTGCTATTGCTCACTAAGAGAACAGTAGACAACTTCACAAGTCTTCTGCTTTCAAGAATTGCTGTAAAAAGCAGACTGTTTCTTAAAACTTAGAGGTTCTTCGCTATTTTTCTCTTTCTCTTTATAATAAAAACATTTTTATGCCACAGTTTTGAAGATATCTAGCAATATTTAGTGTATTCCATACTGTTTGAATAAAATTAGAGAATTTTTTTTTAAAAAGAATTTGCAAGTCAACAGGTCTGTCTAATAAAAAAAAATCAATGCCTACAAAGAAAAAGAAGAAGTCAGAAAGAAAGAGACAGGGACAGAGAGAGAAATTCAATATTTAAGTATTCTTGACAAATTATGCCTAGAAATAATTGTCATATAAGGGAAAGATGTACTCTAAAATATGAAAAAAAGACTTAGACATTAATCAGATTTATGAATATTAGACAACTAGAATATTCATAATTTTTTTCTCTGAATTACAAGAAGAAGTATCACATTTTCTGAAATTATTTAATGCAGCTCCATTTTATGTAGGTGTTCATACCTGGAACTATAATAAAGCAAAATGTCTTTGCTGACTCTAACTTCTTTTTAATTAAACATTAAATGCAAAAATGAAATGAAACATCTCTCACCTTTATCAGACTGCCACTTAATATCTAATTCAAGCTTCTTCTGTATCTTTTCTTTAAAAGCTGAATTCCAAGTATTCACCCTTCCCCCATGAAACAAAGATCTTATATAATGGCAATCTCTTCTGGAGGCAAAAGAATTGTATTCTGCCAAATTGAGTTTTGAAAGAGCAGACAATTGTCTTCATTTTGTTAGGAACAGTGTGGGTTCAACATAGTACAATTTTTCACAAAGACTTCTCAGTATAAGACTGCCAGTGAGTGTGTGTAGTTAGCCTGAAATAGTAGTTTTTGCTTCCACAAGATTTACTTCATTAAGAAAATTCACTAACCCAACAGCAAAAACAAACAACAACAAAACCAAAAACTGGCCCTAAACCTCTCATAGGTTATTCTACTCCTTTCAAGGACAAAATTAAATAGGCTATTTAAAAAAATATCATCCTACTATGTGCTCTCCACTCTCATTCCTTTGAAAATGCTTTTGATATATAATTTATATGACTTGTACATATTTGGGAAATTTCACACTTGCTGCAAGATGTGTATTTTGGTGTTAAAAGTCCTACAGTATGTTTATGCGAATTTCTGACATATATAGCATTCTTCAAAAGCACATTGAAAACACATGGCAGTAAAAACAGTCAAATGCACAAGGCAATATCATCCATGAAGCTGCTGTACTCTCTCTTAAGGTGTTGGTTGGTGGCTCGTGTTTTCTCTTCCTCTTAAAAGAGAAAAGCAAAACTGTGAGAGGAACAGGTCTTGAGCTCTTCAGTCAATTGCACAGTGACTACTGACAAGTGAAACTCTGAGCACAGACACTACCATCCTGTCCCATAAGCAAAGGAATGCAGGTTTCCCTGTATAAATGCCTAATCCATGCACTGTTTTCACTTAGCAAGTACCATATTTGTTACCAAAATAAATTATTGTTGATTTACTGATTAAGGTGTCATACTAAGGCATTGTACATTATTTCAGTTGTTTTCACTATTTGTTTAATTAAACTATTTTTTAATTTTTACAAGAGTTCATTCTGCAATGCATAGGACACTAAAGATGGCAGAAGCCTGGGCTGTGGGAATTTAACACAGTGCAAGGATTAGAAATCACAAGGCCCAGACAAGGTTCCTTTCATCTCACTGATGACTGCACCAAGTCAGAAGACTGAAGAAGCTAAAAAGGTCACTACAGAATCACATAATTTTAAGTGATCCTGATAAAAAAAGTAGACCTGAGTGACATTCAAAAGATGAGGTGAGACCAGATCCACATCAGACTTTCTGATATGAAATAAAAGATTTAAGCATTTCAGGAACAACTTATCTCTTTGTCGGCAGGGAAGTCAGCTCAACAGAAGCCTTCAGCTTCTCTACCAGTGCAGGATGTGTGTTTTAGGTCAGACATCTCTCTCTAAGAACGATGTGACAAAGAAAAACTGTGGAAACTGAACCCAAAACTTTCTCCTATGGAAAAGGGAATCAAGATTTTCCAGACCAAACTCAGATTGCTGGGTTTTTTACAATGAATTCAGGTTTCTGAGCCTTATTTTATTTTGCACTAGAGAAACATGAAGTGCAATGAAATTAGCATGATCTCAGAAGAGAATGTAGAAAGTTGTCAAATTTGACTAGGAGAAAGGAATTGTAATATGAGTTCTGAAGTTGAACTACATTTTGGAGAAGATGCAAGATAAGAATGTACGAAGAAGTGCCAAACATCACACCACAGAAAGAGCTCAAGCTGAAAGTACAATAACATTATCACAGCGCCAATAAATAAACATAATGAAATTCCTGACACATTATTGCATTGCTCTGCACTGCCGCTATTCATTTAAAAATGATGAACACATTTGAAATAATTCACAACTTGTCAAAGGCCTGTGAGTGCTGCAGTTAGACTGGTATTGTAACAAGCATTTGTAAAGATCTTACAAGAGAGCTTTACACACTTATAGCAAAGTAAAGATGGAAGTAGGGTAAGACAAAGCAATAACTGCACCTGAATCTGCTAGTACAGTTGCATCCAATATATTTACACTGCTCACCAATGATACGTACTTACTGAAGCTACTCTGTCAATAAAAACCACATTAAGAACCTTTTGAAAGAGCTTCCCTGTCAATTAGGATGTAGATACATTCTATCGCTCCAGTTTTCCTGTCAATTTAATATACTGGATCATATTAACAGTACTGGCTTGTCAATAAGGCAAATCCGAATCCTATTAATAGAGTTACAGTGCCAATATAATCGGCTTCCCATTTATCGAGCTTTCCAGTATTTGGGAAAGCTGTGAAATGGGATTATAAGGTTAGGTTACATACATCTGTCTCTATATTACATAAATATTTCAGGAATTATATCCCGTTGTGTAAAGAAATACATGTCACCACTTTTTTCCATTACAAAAACTTCAGATGACAGAATAGTATAATAGTTTGCCATTGCTGAGAAAACATTAAATTATCCTCATTTATCACAATTTCCTGTTTTCACTAAGTAAAACTGCTATTTTATGACACAGTCTACTTGTGTGCCCCACATATAGAATTGCTAAGGCTTCAGAACACAAAAGGAAAGAGATAAAACATATTTTGGAAACAAAATACAAAGCACTCCACAGTTTCAATCTGTATTTAGCCCTTGTGCTGTGCTGTATAGTCTTTGTGGAAATGAAACATGTAAGTATAATTCTAGTGTAACAGAAACCCCCGAAATAATTACTAGAAGGTATTAGTTCATGAATTAAAAAATAGCAGAAATTCAGCAAACCTTCTATTTAATAGAAGTCTTAATGAAGTTGAACATTAGTTGCTTTTAACCACATTCAATATGAAATAACTACTTTCACTGGATTAGTAGAACGTACAAGAGACCGTTAAACCTGATTATATTAAAAAAAGAAAAAAATAAAAAAGTAATTGCATTAAAATATACTGGGTATTCTCTTACCAAATTACCTCTCTAGGTCTGACTTGAAAATACTTGAAAATATGGATTTAAGAAAGCATGGTTCAAAAATGACAGTTAAGGGTCAGTGAATCAAGCTGCCCATTATATTTTCTGGTAGCAGATGGGTGCAATGAAACCTAATGATTGAATTTGAAACGCTTTAATGCTCCTTTTATCTATGACTCTCACCATGTTGAGTCTACCTTAGTATTCCTAACAGATACTATGTTTACAGCATAACAGACTCAATTACAATTAGCTAACTAGAAGGAAATCTGCACTTATCACAATATCCAGCTTATTTTGAGAATACTATACCATGAACTCAAAATAACAATACACATAAGAGTGTGTCTTTGATAGCATTTGTCGGTTGGGTTTGTTTGGATTTTTCATGTTAAATATGAAGTCTAGAATTTAGAGGAAATTTAAAAATAAAATAGTGCCTTGAAATGTAAGGATATGATCAAAGTATTTGTTTAGAATTTAAAAATGTTTAGAACCCATTTTTTTGCATGAGAACAACTGTATCTTTCTTTCTTTCTTTCTTTTTCTTTCTTTCTTTCTTTCTTTCTTTCTTTCTTTCTTTCTTTCTCTTTTCTCTCTCTTTCTCTCTTTCTTTCTCTTTTCTCTCTCTTTCTCTTTCTCTTTCTGTCTTTCACATTCAATGTTGATCTCCTGGCTTATTTTTTTTTTTTAATTTTGAGACACATCGGGAAGTTCTTACTTAGCAGAAATTCTCAGTGAAGCCAGTAAGTAAAGTGAATTTTTTTTCCTATTCTTACCACTACTTATTTCC
Source organism: Geospiza fortis (assembly GCF_000277835.1). Taxonomy (NCBI): domain Eukaryota; kingdom Metazoa; phylum Chordata; class Aves; order Passeriformes; family Thraupidae; genus Geospiza; species Geospiza fortis. Next base: position 96,144 of record NW_005054528.1, read on the forward strand.
TGTTTCTAAGAGCAACATAACCCAAATGTTTTCTGAACAGATAAAAGCTTATAAACACCACAGTACTGGATGGTGGAGAAGGATAACAAATTATGGCCTTTAAAAACTATTAATCTGTTTTGTACTTATCATATTTAGTAAGGAGAAAACAGAGACACTGGATATTTGAAATCTGTTAACTTTGTGTTAACATCTATCCAGTATGTTTACCTTTTTCTGTCCAACCCACACTTGCACTAAAGGCAACAATAAAACTCCCACAAGCCATGACCTGAGGTCCAGTGAAATCAATGGGTGTTTTCAAACTGGTTTCAATAGCCCTTGGATCAGTCTGCTTACTTCAATTACCAGCTAAGCGAGCCTTTACATGGTGTGCTACATTCCCACAGATACATATGTTGTATGCTGAAGAAAGTTGTATTTGAACAGATTTGTAATGGCAGTGACGGGGAAAGGTGATTAGCTAGGCAGCACATGCTGTATGCGGCACAAAATTCCAGTTCTGTGTTTCTTCCCTACTGAGTGAAAGAAATTAGCAACAAAGATGGAGCAGGATTTGGTTCTGAAGCCACACTGCCTGCACAGAAAACACACACAAAGAGGAACACTGAAGCTTTCTTCCTAGGTGGTGATCAGAAAAAAAGGGGTAAATCTAGATCACCTCCTTTTCTTTAAAGCTGTCGCCTTATCCCCTTCTCTTTCTAAAATCCCACACCAGAAAAGCAATGATTCCCTTAAATTCTCTAGGAATTCAGAAAAATATCACAGATGTTAAAACTTACATTTCAAGTTTTTGTCTCATTTCTTATTTAGGTCATGCAACTCTTTATTTCAACTTTTTCTTTAAAATACTCAACAAGGTATTTTCTAAATATTTTGTGACAAGATACAAAGCCCTACTTTCACACAAATACCTTTGCATAATTATTTCCTCTAAGTACTAGGAAAGCACTAAATATGCTGCCAAAATAATGGCTGAATTTATGACAGAATAGTAGATCATCAAGCTTTACAGACTCACACGGCCATGCAAGGAGATTTTCAACTGTAAAATGGTGATGAGTTGATTTATTATTTGTGACATAAGATAAATAATTTAGGCTTGCACAAATTTAGCAAGAGGTTCTGTCCCTAAATATATTTTAAAGTCATAACAGTCATGTGTCTATGATGAGGTACCTCATAAAATGGAAAGTTTGACTGAATACACCATTGCACCATGAGCATAGTAGCAGTGGTCAAGTAGACTTGGGCAGAAAAAAAAAATAAGGCTATTCTTATACAGGGCTGTGTGCATGCATCCACAGCTCTGTCACTTCAATGTTAACCTACTGCAATGTCTTCTGATAGTACTCTATGTTAAATTGATTCAAAACAAGTAAAAGGAAAATTAGCTACCTTTCTTTATAGGATCACCTCATCTAGGACACAATACCCACTTAACACAGGTAATCTCTAACTTCACAGGCATTTAAAAGCTGACTTTGACCTGTAAGTTCTTAAAAGACTGGGAAAAAAATGTTCTGGATTGCCCTTCTCATTATGGCTTGCCATATCAAGACTCTGAAATCAGGTCTTTCTGTAAAATTAACAAGATCCACATAAGATATGTTCTCTGCAAAGATTCCAGGATTAGATAAAGTCATTGTTCTGTTCCAAAGCAGTGTTGGTTTGTCAATATCTAGGACTCTGCTGCAGGTTTCACCAGGGATGGAGTGACTGAACATGAATGCTAATATTTGACTGAGAGGTTTGTTAGAACACAGGGATTTAATGATGGACTTCCTCTCTAATTAGCAGGGTGCTCAGCACCAGTATGTGAGCACTTTTTTCCAAAGTAGAATGCATTGAACATCAACTGAAGGATGCATATATATTTTACTTTTTAAAATTTTATTTATGACCTCTCAAAGAAAATAATTAATGAAACCTTCTCTAAATAATGTCCACATCACAGATGTCCCCAGGTTGATATTCAGAAGCGTGCATATGTGGAAACCTCTTTCAAACAGGGAAAACAAAACACTCCAGGTGCGGTGTAAGAAATTTCAAACAGAAGTTCATGCAAAATGTAAAATAAATAACTTGGGATTGTTCATATTGCTCCTCCTGGATACTCAAACCAGATCATGTGTAACACAGACTAATGCTGCTCCCTGCAGGTGGATCATGAGCCCATGTGAAGCCACACCAACTTCCAACTTCACTGGAATTCAACATGGAGTTAGGTGCTTAGCTGCAGAGAGTGATCTCCAGGAGCACTGCCTTTGTATGCAATTCATGTAGTCATATGCACTTAAAACTTGTTTACAGGTAGAAAAACACACTGGAAGATGAATTATTTCCATGGGAATTTGTTAATTTATATAATTTCAGGGTCATCTTTGTTTACTGGTGTTTCATGCATTGTGCTATTTGGAATAAAACAAAAGCTATAAAATATTAAGGAACTACCTGCAGCTTTATTAATGTCTTGATAAATTCCTAAGAATTATTAAACTTGAGTTTGTTTGGTGTTTTTATTTAAATCTTTTGAGGCATAAAGCAATAAAATACAAAATATCCTTCTAAGCAATGCTCAAATCAACAGCAAAATCTTCCACTTTCCATGAAAACAGAAGTGGTATCTTGCTCCTAGGATGCTGTGGATCACACTTCAGCACAGAGACTTTGCAAGGCAGTGGTATAGCATCCTAGTCCTAAGGGTTTATAGTAGCATTCCTTCTTTAACCTTAGCCACAGGATAATAAACAGCACCAATATAATGATAGTCCAAGCTACCAGTAACCTTAAGAATGTGCAAGGAATAGACTGGCAGGAATTAATCTGCCATTTTCATATATCTGCCCAAGGGAAGCATTGTAATTGCAAAAATTTACTCTTAGACTGCTGAGACTCATAGTAATTATGTTTCTTTTTTAATAGAAATAGCCACAGGTAGTAACAAATTGGGTTTTGAGATGGGGAACTGGGCATGCATTCTAACCCAAATTACTATGTAATTGTCTTTATTATAAAACACTATAGAAAACCCAAAACTTAAATCAGAACAAAAACTTTCCCTTTAAAAAGTGTTCTCTTCCCGTGGCTATTCAGCATGTGCGCCTATTTCTTCATTCACAGGTATCAGCAAGACAAGTATAACTGCAAGTAATTTATCTAAATATATTTGCAATTGCCAACCAAAACTCCCAAAGCTTACATTTGTTTAATAGAAACAGCTTCCTCTTGCTTTACAAGTAGGTCAAAATCTGGAAATCCAGATATTCATTCCTAGGTTTCCTTTGCCAATATCAGGGGATGAAGGAAAGTCTATTTGTGGTCTATACATATATGAAATGAACTGAAATTGCAGTTCTCTTCAAAATTCTGGAAGGTTGTTTGAAATAAATGAGCCCAGGAAAATACTTAAAATTAGTTATTTCACGCTTGAAGGAATTATTATTTTGTTACATCACATTGTTGCAATAATGAGAGTTATACTTTTGGGAAAGATCACGTATGTGATGGTCAATGAATACATAATAAAATAAATTGATACAGTTGCTTCTGTCCTTTGCAATACTATCGCGTGTTACACCCGAAAAGAAGCTACACGTGGTTTAAATAGACAAAATACATGTTCAGATTTAGACAAAATTTAGACTGTATATTGAAAGATATAACAGACAACATCTTGTTTTCACCTCCTTTTCACTCAACAGCTACAAAGCTGACTGATATATTTCTCGCCTTGGAGCTATGAGATGCAAATTATCATGTGATTTTTAATAACTAATGCAGGCTATGGAATCAGTTAGGTGCTGCTTCTTTTCACATGTTGCATGAATTATACTTCCTTTTAATCATCACTCTCAACCCTGAAGTTTGATAGCAGGATTCCATCACAAAGTTGGAAATGAGGTCCTTCCTTACCAATAGTCTTGCCTCAGGAAAAATATGACAATATCATTTGTCTCTAAACTTGATGCTTTCTAGTCTGCAGCAAAAGGTGCATGTTGACAGCATCTTCCAAAACACTGCTACACAGCTCTGTACAGATCATACGCAATTATTAAAAAAAAAATTAGATGCACATTGCTCATTAATAATGCTTTTTATCCATCTAGATGGTTCTTTTGATTCCATTCTGCTCTCTTTTCTGAATATATCCATGTATGCATGTGTACACACAGTTACATATCTGGCCCATAGCCTAGAAATATAATAGTTTCTAAGCTGTCTGGCTGTCATTTTAAAAAGGCTTTTAATTTCATTATTTCCCAAGCACTCTAAATTCCACTATATTCTTATTGTCATTTGATCCACTGAAATGTTGAAGAGATCACAAAAGAACACACTTGGTGCTTTACAGCTGTGGCTGGATAATCTGGCTCATGATCATCAAAGCTGGATTGTTTTTATGATCTTCAAATCTGCATATCAAATTACTCAAGTCTCTGCAAGAAAGCAAGACATCAGGACTATCTCAACAGAATATGAGAAAATGTAGTTGGAGGCTAAGTGAAACTAACAGCTTTTGCAGCTTTGCAGTGTTCTTAAAGCAAAGGAGAGAAGCAACAGGGAGCAGTTCAGGTAACACAGAATAACAGATTCTGGGCTGAATTCTGCACATGCTTATGCACATCAGCAACCCCGCACCTGTAAATGATCTATTTAATTTTATGTTTCTGTTGACCTAAATTAAAATGATCACTGATTACGTGTTTTAAGGATCCTACCCTGAAAGAAATATCATTAATTTAATTATACATATATATGTATATTTCCACAGGCCTCAAAATTACTCATGCACTGACTAAAGACATGCTTTTTTCTAGATTTGCACAAAAAGAGCATTTTTGACTCTGCTGGCAGCCACTCAAATGCTGAATCTGAGGTACATCGTTAAGACAATGTTCTTTTCTTTGTTACTTTTAAAATTTTATAGAATTTAAATATTTTCATTAAGAATTAATGAACATTTGTTTAGCCCACTTCAGCTTACCTTTTTTTTAAACTGATTCGTAGCTAAACAATCATAAGTGGTTGCTTAGCAATCAGCGAAGAGCGAGACAGAAATATAGTAAGTAAAGAAACTGACTGACATGTTCTGTGTTTGAATCATAGTATTCACTAAAAACAACAGAATAACACCAAGAGAAATTTTAAACAAAATTCTCTTAATTAAAGAATACACAAAACTGTCTTTGGGAACAAATTATGCATTTAAAAGCTACAAATTGTTATTCACATGTCTGTCGCTATAAAAAATTCCTGTAGCTATTATTAAAAATACATTAAAATCCTTCAAATGTTCATGAAACCATTATTTACTTTTTGTTTTAATTCAATTGTCAACTGTGCTTCCAATGATTTTAAAAACAGTATATATCTACAAAGCAAGCAAGAGTTTACAGCTTTGAAGACTTGAAATTGATTTTTAATGCACCAGCTTTCAAACACTACAAAGGCTGCTCTCTGCTGATAAAGACAGTAAACAAGAAATTGTCCTTTAAATGTTCCCTTTAATGTTTTTCTTTAATTAAAAATCAATCAAAAAACATTGCCACATAAAAAAATAAAATTAAGACATTAAAAATGCTTTATGTTTTTGACACACAACATAGTCAAACCAGAATGAAAACTTATGATGTTACTTTTGTTTACTTGTATTAGTTTAGACTTTTTCTTGCATTGTAAACATTGTTAATCAAAACATAAAAGCATGTAAAAGTAGTTCATCACTTAACTCAGGTCTTTTTATAGAGAAGAAATGCTAAAAATATGATGAAATTAAACTAGAAGTTATAAAAGCATTAAAGTAAAATACTTTTAAAACATTTTAAGATTATTTTCATACAGTTCTATCCTCTAATCAGACTGAAGCTTATTTATGTAAATTAGTTACAGCTAGAGTCTCATTTATCTAACCTGTATTTATTCTTTGATCACAAAGCTTGTGAACTTAAATGGTCTTTTATTGTTATGATTCGTTTTCCCATAATCATGGGTTTAACTGCCTGATTTTTTTTTGTTTTGTTTTAATAAATATATGCACATGCACCAATCATATTCAACAGTACTATGCTGGATGCTCAATGAACTGTAAGAGCCATTTCAATATAATAAAAGTGCCTGGAAGTGTTCCAGGGAAAGGCCTGGAAATATGAATAATCAGAGTGTCACTAGAATTAGTACAGGCAATACACACCTCGTACACAGATCAGTAGATGGTCTGAACCACCCTCTGAAAATAGCTCTGCATGACTATCACTGCAAGAACCTACAATGCCTCGACTAGAGGTCTCACCCACACAGCTGAAATGATGCATTTACATCCCATGACAAGACTTTTCCTTTCCCCTTTGGAGTTCTCCTTTGGCAGGCCACAGGGACTGCAGCACAAAGCCACCCAGCAGGGAACAGGATGAGATTAGGAACTTTTCTGTTACGGGTTAAAGTACTTCATGAATGTGACAAACTCTGATCTGATACATATGCCACAAAGCCGGTAGAAAGGTCCATGGCTAAAATCAAATATCTTAATTTGAAGGACTTAACACGCCTACATTGCTTATACCTTATTCTATTGAAAATAGACCAGTATGGGACTGATGGTCTTGAAGGTTGGAAAAGGAGATACACCCTCAGTGAACCAAAGTGAGATACAAATTTATTTTTATGCTGTTCCTCTGTACAAATGACCCTAGTAACTGGCTGAAACTATGCAGTTTTGTCTTTGTATGTAGAAGGACTCCTCAGTTTTCAGAACAAAAAAAAAAAGAGATTTCATGTCAAGCAAGTGAATGAATTGATCTGGTACCT
>NW_005054528.1:102960-109955 GCF_000277835.1 Geospiza fortis
AGGAGAAAGAGATGGTTCTTGTGTGACCTTATTAAGAAGGAAATGTATCAGTAGCCTCTGGGATTTAGCTAGAAAATATATGACTGCTCAAGAAGGTTATTTAAAGCACTGTCTAATATCCTAATTAACAGGGACATTCATAAGAATTTGCTTCTTCTTGAATGTAGCACTTAATACTGAGTATTTTATCAAACCTGCTTAATAATTTACTTTTTTTTCTTTCTCATAGGATTTACAGTAATTAATCCAGAATCTTCTTCTGTTAAAAAAAACCCAAAGTCAACAGCAGACTGAAAAACAAAGGTTGCATTATGACAAATAGATTAGTAGGGCTTAGAATGCACCCTGGCTAAGAATTATGGCAGCTGCACATTACTCTATTTCATCTCATGAACAAAAGCAGTGACTTGTTAATATCCTTGATGCTCCATTAAAAACTTAACAAATAATACACTTAAGGAACTTTTTTCCCCAGTAATTTTGCCACTCTTTCTAGTACGTTTTTTCTATTACTTTTCTTTTTCCTCTTTTTTCTATTAAGGCAAGAGCCTGAACTCCCCTGAGAGTTTTACTTGTTTCCTGTATTTTTGAACGCTTTAGCATTAATTTTACCACTTCTCTTACAGCTGAAGTAGCCATACAATTGAAAGCATAAAGCTTTCAGGCTGCCTACTGCAAAAATTTGTCCCAACTGCTCCACACTGACCTTTTGACATCAGAGGATTGCTTCTATGTTTTAAAGATAAAAACAGAGCTGTGTTTCTGCTCTGGTCAACAAATCCTTGTTTAAGTTCTCATCATTGATTTTTTTTACTTATTGGAAAACATTAGTATTAACTAATAGAAAACACACTCGTATTAACTAGTGTCAAAATGTTTTTTCTTCATACATGCAGGTGCTCCTCAGGCTTAAAGAAGTATCTGAAGAATTCTGCCATGCAACATATATGTTTTCTTCAGAAAAAAACAAAGCCAAATCCAAAAAACAACCCACATACATGTAGAATGAGTGCCTTGCCTGGTAAAACCTAAAACTAATTTAACTTGACACTTTTAACTTTTGTAGAAAGAACAAATTAGGCATGATACTTAGAAAATGTAAATAATTAGCTGATATGTTAATGCTTTCTGAGGAGGAAGGTAGTGAAGAGAAAGAAAAAAAAAATGCTGGGGAAAAAAGACCAAAAAAAATTTTTTTTTTAATTAAATCACAGCTGGTTCCCATCCAGATGTTGTGACTTGGGAGGAATATTTTTAATGACACTTTTGTCTTACCAGAGAAACCATACTGCGTCTATGCTTTCTAATACCAAGTAATATTTGTGAATATTTCACACATACCTATTGCTAATTTTCCATGTAAAAATATTTACTGATTTTTAATAATAATGCTGCATTATTCACAGTTTCAGAAATATATGAAAACATGTGGTAACATGTTCAGCAATACGTTCAATGGAGTATTTGATTTCTTTTCCACTGTACATGTGATTATTCTGGGTTAACCATCAGACTTGATGGTTTACAATTGGAATCCTGAAAGTATTGCCCAACCTAAGCCATTCTATGATGCTGTGTTACACTTCACATCATAGTTACAAAAACATCAAAATTCCAGTCTCATTAATTGTTTGTAAAGTTGGCATAAGGAAAAAAAAAAAAAACAAAACAAAACACAAAAGCCTCAAACCTCAAAATGAAGGGCCCAATCATACTATTCTTAGCTGCACTGAATAGAGGTCCCATCACAATTCACTCTTGAACCACCAAAATAATTTATGAAGTCAAAATTATGCTATTGACTGAATTATGAGTAAGAACTTCCTTTTCATCAACATGAGCAAGGATAATAGAAACTTTAGAAAATATGTTGTTAAAGATAACTCTTCAAAGGATCGATCAGTCATTGAAATTGCACTGATAATCAGAAAATTGTAGGGATCTTTCCAGCTAAGTTTAGGTAGTGGCAGTGAACACAAAGATGCAGAAAGCTCAGACAAATTTAAGAGCAGTTGAGAGCTGTGACACTCAATCTTACATAACTTGTTTCATGTCTTTTATAAAACAGCAAGCTCTACAGAGACATTATTATACTTATTTTTTTGTTAACAAGAATTTCTGTTCTGGAAAGACTGTTTTCTTTATCATAATATGTATATTCCACTTTAGATTCTTATATTTTTTTCTCTATCTTTTAAATTTTTCTTTATTGCAGCTCTTCATCTTGGAAAGTTCTTTAGATTTCAAATAGACCTGTATATCAAGAATGATCCTTTTAAAATAATGGTGCTATAAATATCACCAGCAAGGAATTCAGATCAAGATCAGAACAGATGTAACAGAAAAAAGGAGTTCAATTGTGCTTCCTCTGTCTATTTCAGCAGCCTGTGCACATGCCACAGTGAGTGGTGTGTTGCCAGATCTGGTCCTAAAATGTACGTGTTTTATGCCTCTATATTGTGCAGTGCACCTTGACCAAAAAAAAAAAAGCTTAAAAAAAGCTTCATAGATGCATAGGAAAGGTTTTGTCCTGAAATTTTTACATAGTCAACTCTAGGATGGACTTCATCCAGCGAATGAAACTAAAGCTGTAGAACAATGTAACGCCTTGTTCACAAATGTGCAATGTACAAAACCAGACTGTACACAAAACTGCAGATTGTATTAACAAAAATGCAAGCATTCAGAGGATTTATTTTGCAAAACATCTAGCCTTGCAAAACGCTGTTAAAGCCACAATAATGATACCTAGGCAGGTAGTTCAAGAGTTGCATGTCACAACTCAGTGCCTTAAGATACAGCCCTAGAATATGCAGCGGGGAACCTCTGGAATATATAGAGTACAAACCTGTAAACTTGTAAATGTTTAGTGCTTTAATATCCTCTTGGTGAAAAATGTTACCTTGTACTAGTTCTAGTGAGAACGGAGAATAATACTCCTCAGTTGAAGTAGGAGATATAAAAAAACATATATACCTCTGTTTTCAGATAGGAATTTAAATCACTGAGGATGAGTGCAACTTCTCTGATGAAAGCTGCTTCTCCTTATATGCAGCAGATGCAGATTTTCTTTTGTAATCTTGAAATTTCTGAGCAGAAGATTCTCAAAGAATGAAATAACATATTTAAAGACAGAGCAGCATAATATGGCTCATGGGTTTTTTATTTCCCTTGAAGACTCTATCTTGTTAGGTATTACCAGACACCTGGAGAAGAAGCTGCACTGGGACTTGACACTAATCTATTGACACATCATAAACATCAGGTGCCTGAAGTATTAAGAATTATCTGTAGTTTATCTTTAAATGCTGTGGGAGTGCCTGGTACAGCAGATAGAGCAATCCCCAGCTTGAGAGCTTCTTTCTGCACATTCTTTTTTAGCTGTTGTTTAACAAAAGCTGTGACCACCTCTTTTTTATTCACACCTACCTTATTCCTGATACATTTACAAAACTCCCCAACTGCACCACAAGTATAGCAATAAATAATTTCTAGGATGACCAACACTACTCTTGCATATTGCAGACAGTTTTCTACACTACTGATATTTCACATTGAGGAACCAATTTCTGGTACCTACTTGTGTAAAGAAACTATTTGTTTTCCTTTATCCATCTACTCTTACCTATTGAAAATCTGCAGGAAGAAGTTGTGATTTGTTCACACAGGGAAAGGCAAACTAACTAACTAAAAATTTTGGTAGGAGAGATACACCTACATGTATGTTTGTACTTTTTTTTTTCTGATGTCTGCACGTCAAAATAAAGCAAAATTCTGTTTCTTTTAGTCAGGTGAGTAGGTCACCATCATTTGAGATGAGCCAAATTTTCTCTAAGGTCTAGAGTGAACAGAAATCTTCTTTCATCCATGTTGAGTTTCCATTTTCTACTGCTTTCCTTCTTCCCAATAAAAATTAATAGTTTGGCTGTTAAGTGATACAAAAGTCACATGGAATTTTGACCCTGGCAATGAGAATTGTACAGCACTTTCCAATATTTAAATATTTATAACAGAATTTTGCTTGAAAACATTGTTTCTAAACTATCTTTAGAAAATGATTGCTGAAGATAAGAACAATATAACATGGGTTGGTGAAGTGTAAATGTGTAACTTCCCAGTATGTTACCAAACACTTTTCTTAATGCACATCAATCTCAGGTGCACATTAAATCACAAATGATCAATTTTCAAAGGGCCTAAGGACTTGCAAGTCTCTTGCACCAATAAAAGCTGAATGTATACAGCATCCTCATCTGTCCATCCAACATTTTATACATATATGTATGCATACATGTTTAAATTATTCCATTTTATGGTACTGAAGAAGTTCATTGATTCATATATAAGTAACACAGGCAACTGTGGTACATAGGTGGATGCTGCAAAGCAATGAGCAAACACACAAGGTGACAAATTCTGTGATTAGTGTTAAAGAGAGGCAAGATTACACCACTCTTACCCATATCAGGAAGTATTTCATTCAACTGGTGGTCCTTTTGGGTCAGTCTGAAACCCCTAGTCACTAAGTAACACTTTACTCCACAGGTATTTGTTGATATAAATTGGGTTATCTGTATAGTAAAATACTATTCATGAGAAATAAGGGAACCATAAGGCCCATTGGCTTCACTAGATCTTACTAGGAAGTGAAAGGAAAAAAAAATGCACTCCTAATAGGAGTGAGAAAATTTGAATCTTACTAAGAAAAAAATTATTTATTTGCTATTAAATATTAATAGAATCAATTGGAGGTACTAAATAATAATATAAAATTTAGCATGTATATACATCTCCATATAATATGTACATATATATACACACACATATATATGTATGTATATATAATGTTTTAAAGATTATTGTGCCATTAAACATTTGCCAAGAAAATGAGAATGAAGAAATGCAGTTCCATTGTATGAATTACATAGTATGAGATTATCATGTTTCAAAAATGTATCTGTAAAAACTAATCAGAACATTTGTTAGAGAACCCTTACACAATTGTTAACCTTCCCTTTACTGAGGTACTGAAGAAAACTGCTTAACTGGTTTGATTAACTAACAGAGATGATAAAGCAGCTGGATTTTATTTTTTTTTTCCCACTGCCTACACCTTTGACTCCTAACTGTGTAAGTTACATATGCAGACACAGGTTTCTTGGAGTGATTCAAGATATAGTAGACCCAGAGAGAGGGCTGATCCTTTACTATTTCTTCTGAAGTCTGCAGCTTAAATTTTACATGAGGCAGAAGTACAGGACCAGACATAAAGTACTGCCTACATTCTAAATGCAAATTTTATATAAAATTTACTCCAGGGATGTGGAGATGGAGAATACAAAATGTATTTTAGTAATGCAAAAGTACAGTGAAGAGGATCAATTTTCTCCTCTAGCTACTTTAAATCTGAGCCTTTTCTAAACAGAAACCAAGTACACTGTTTCTGACTGTGTCTGTTTTGTCAATACAACTACAAAATATAGTATCAGTAAGTATGCTTGAACAGGTTGTATACTAGGTAGAACTGAATGTTTTCTAATCTACTGACTGGACCATGAAAACCTCCAAAATACTCTGTGTAGATAATGAGGGAAAAAAAGACCAGCATTAGATATATGTTATGAGGAGTTTCAGTTAACATTTTCCATAATTGTCATAATGAAAACTCTTATAGAAACCACAACACACTTTTTAAGTGAGGAAATTCCTCTTTTAGCTTTATATAGATTTCAGGAAAAAAATCATGATTGATCTTATACAGTGAACACTGTAAAAAAGAAGGAATCATATTTTCCATAGGGATTTTACACTACAAGTGAAACTTTACTATTCAGTAGCATCAATACATTAATTAATTGCTTTATATAGACATTACATGGTTGTAGGAAAGTATAATTTTCTGTCTTTTAGTAACTATTACACTTGTCAGTAGGAAAAAAATGTGGAGTGTTTCCTTTTTAGCTTTCTGACAACTCCATTTTACAGTAAAAAAAAAGTTGACATTACTTAAACAAGTGTCATGGAAAGTTATTTGTTTTTTAAAGCATGAGTAATAAATCAAATTATCTCTGGTTGTGCCCTAACCTAAACTCTTTCCTAAAGTGTCACTTTTTGTTAAAATCAATTTCAGATTTTAAGTGTTGCTCCACTCACCTAATTGATAGCAACACAAATTCATGATAGGCATAAAATGAAATTGTTTCTGTGACACAAGTCAATAGTCGCTTGAGGATTAGTTTACAGTGACCTTGTACAGGCAGTTTTTTTTTCATTTTTTTTTCCTTTTTTTTCCCCCCACTTATGAATGTTCCATTTCCAGGTCATCGATTACTTGAATTTTGGTTCTTTAATCTGTCAATTACCACTGGCCATTTCTATTCAGTTTAAAGTATTAGATACAGCTGGCAAGTAGAACATTTGGTGTTCACAGATCACAGGGCATGGTTACTCCAAGGTATTATGAATCTTCTTTAGGTACATCAAGTGACTGCAGTGCAACTTCTTTCCCACTAGCTGCATACACAAAATGAGTCTGTGTCATTTCTGATACACTCAGCTCATTCCCCTATGACTCAGAACAGCATATCAGGAGAACCACAGGATAAAACAGATATGACATTTCAAATATATTTAATAGTCATTATCCAGAGCCTGCTTTCAATCCGAACGTTAAAAATCACTTTGGAACATACCTGTAGTGTTTGAACATTAAGCTGCATTAATCATGAAGTAATACTTTAAATTAAATCAACTGGAGCCAATTTCTGCCCTCACCTTCACTCTGCAAGTTCACTGGTCTGAAATAAATCTTCTGAGTTTCGACTTTAAACTACCTGCTAAAAATTAAGTCATTCTTTGATTAGTATCCTATATCCAGTGGTCCAAATTCTGCCATTTCTCACATTCACAAAAGTCAGTAGAGGACAGTGTGGATATAATTGGCAGCAGAATGCAGTCCAGCTACAATTTCTAAATGAGCTTTGGTAGAAGACAGA
>NW_005054528.1:109965-111247 GCF_000277835.1 Geospiza fortis
AAGCAATCATCAATGTTGACTCAGGCTACTGGAAATCTGACTAGTTATTTTGTTGGTTTATGACAGGATGTGAGTTTTGTTAACATTTGGAAGTAGGAGGGAGTCACCACATACATTTTCTTTCTATTGGACTAAGCAGAATTTTCAGCACTGAAAAATTAGTTGTTTATGGGAAGAGGAGGAGGCAGTGGGGCCCCAATGATACTGTCAAAAATATATTTATGGATATATATTCTGAAGAAGGAAATTTAGAAAAAAAATAAAACATACATCTTGGAATGATAGTTTATATTTATATACAAGATTGGAGGGCTATAATACACTGCTGCAATAGATGTCCTCAGTGTGCAATTTCTTCCCTGTCCTGTTAGTTACTGCAAGTGGTAGGACCACTTCAGAAATGCCATCCCTCTTCTCCACCCCAAACCAAAGAGAAGTGAAACCTGTGGAAGTGCCCACCTCTGTCTGTCAGTCTCCTGGGAAAATACCCCACGTGCCTCAAATGAGCTAAATGCCTGCCCACACTCTCACATGCACCTCTTAGGCACTGCCGTAACTCTGTCTGTGTTTCAGTGGGCATTTTCTTTTGAATCACATGGGAAGCATCAATGAGACAGCAGAACCAGACCCACCAGATGTTGTCTGGTTCCACTTCTCCTTAGTGACTTGTGTTGGTTCCTACAGTGGTGCCTTACAGCAGATTGCACTGCAGAAAAAAGGGAAAGTTAAACCAGTGTCTAAAGTGAGGTCCAGGGTATTCTAAAAGTCTCCTACCTGAATTATGGACATCCGGCTCGGGGGAGCCTCGCTGGCGTTAGTCCCTTGCCCTGTGAAGCTGGTGTGGCAGCCCACATGTCCCTGGGGTACAGTCAGGTTGTTGGAGGCGGGCTTCAGGTACATCACCTCAGACCTGGGAGAGCTGAGGGGCAGGCGGGTCTGGTAGTCAAAGTACATGGGTGAGGTGGCCAGGGATGGGCTGCTCACCACGTTCATGACATTGAGGGGACCCCGGCTGTCCTCGCCCTCACTGGGCACCAGCATAATGTCATTCTTGCTGATCTTCTTCTTCTTGCCCTTGCCCCCTCCACTGCCACTGCCTCCTCCTCCCCCGCCACTGCCTCCCCCTCCTCCCAGCTGAGGGTGGCTATACTCGGCAATGCGACAATTATAGGTGCGGATCTCCTTGTTCTCTCGTTTGCACTTCACAGCAATAGTGATCATGGCAGCCAGCAAGATGATGGAGACAGTGCTCAGTGTCACAATCAGCGGCAGCGACCACTGC
>NW_005054528.1:111282-115964 GCF_000277835.1 Geospiza fortis
CCCGGCCTCGGGGAGGGGCCGTGCCAAGGCCCTGACTATGAGCTTGGCCACAGCAGAGAGGCTGGGCTTGCCATGGTCACTGACTTTTACCACCAGTTCAGCCACAGGGCTGAGCTCCTCCCAGTAGGGGTGCAAGGTGCGTATCTCACCACTGGTGGGGTCCATCTCAAAGAGGTGCTCCTCATTGCCTTCCACAATCTCATACGTGAGGCGCCCACTCTCCCCAAAGTCACTGTCCAGGGCGCGGACGGTGCCCACGGGGTAGCCCACCCCAGCATTGCGTGGCACCTGCAGCTCAGCAGTGTCGTTGATGAGGGCAGGCAGGACAATGAGGGGTGCGTTATCGTTGACATCGAGCACAGTGACACGCACTGTGGCATTGCTTTCACGGTGGGGTGAACCCGAGTCTTTGGCCAGCACGCGGAACTCAAAGTGCTTTGTCTGCTCATAATTGAAGCTCCTCAGAGCATAAATAGCACCATTTGTAGGATTGACAGAGACATAGGTGTAGATGGAGACATCTCCCACATGCCCAGGCAGAATGGAGTAAGACACTGTCCCATTTTGGCCCAAGTCAGGATCCTGGGCCAAGACTGAGCCCAGGTACTCTCCAGGGATGTTGTTCTCAGGCACCTGCAACACATAAAGATTTTTGCTGAAGCGGGGTGGGTTGTCGTTCTCATCAAGGATCCGGACAGAAAATGACTTGGTGGAGTTAAGTGGGGGATTGCCCCCATCACGTGCCACAATGGTCACATTGTACTCATCCTGTGTCTCACGGTCCAGGGGTCGGTCGGTGACCACAGTGTAGAAGTTGTCATAGTTCTCCTCCAGGGTGAAAGGAACGGCACCAGGCCCGCCGCCACCGCCCAGCACCCGGCACTGGAGCTGCCCGTTCTTGCCCGAGTCTCGGTCGGTCACCCGCACCAGGGCAATGACAGTGCCTGGTGGGGCAGCCTCACTCAGAGCTCCCTGGCGAACAGAGACAAAGCCAATGGTGGGAGCATTGTCGTTGCGGTCAATGAGGCGGACAGTGACCTTGCAGTGAGCAGGGATGGGATTTGGCCCCAGGTCCCGAGCTTGGACATCAATTTCAATGAGGCCACTCTCCTCATAGTCCAGGTTGCCCTTGACACGGATGAGGCCGCTCTGTGGGTCAATGCTAAACAGGTCACGGACGCGCTCAGGTGCGTAGCCACTGAAGGAGTAGAGCACCTCTCCATTGGTACCCTCATCGGCATCAGTGGCATTGAGGTCGATGACTGCCGTGCCTAGTGGCGCGTTCTCTGGCAGCTCTACCACGTAGGAGGCTGCCTCAAAGATGGGGCTGTTGTCGTTGGAGTCAATGAGGCGCACATTGATCTGCACCGTGCCTGAGCGTGGTGGGTCACCACCATCCAATGCTGTCAGCACCAGGGTGTGGTGACTCTGCTCCTCACGGTCTAATGGCTTCTGGATGACCAGCTCTGGAAACTTTGTGCCATCACCACGGGACTTCACATCGAGCGAGAAGAGGCCGTAGTCGTCACGAGTGAGCAGGTAGGTGCGCAGACCATTGTCCCCAGCATCTGGGTCGTGGGCGCTGGTGAGGGGGAAGCGGGTGCCTGGTGCAGCATTTTCAGAGATGTCCATGTCCACTTGGTCAGAGGGGAATGATGGTGCATTGTCGTTCAGGTCCTGAATCTCCACTTTGATCATGCAGATCTCCTGGTCATTGGCGAACACCTCGAGGGACAGCTGGCACTTGGCACTGCGCCGGCATAGCGCCTCACGGTCAATGCGCTGCTTGGTGTAGAGCAGCCCGCTCTCCCCGTCCACGTCCAGGAGGTGCGGGGCTGAATTCTCCAGCACCCGGAAGGTGGACTTGGGGCCGCGGCTGCCCCCGGGGCCGCCGCCGGGAACGCCACGCTCCGCGGGCAGCATCCCGCCTCCCCGCGCGCCTGCCGCCAGCACCGAGTAATTCAGGTTCTTCAGCGACAGGGCGGGAGCCCAGCAGAAGAAGAAGCAACAAATGGAAAGGTACATCCCCGAGCCGGGGTGGGGGCGGCAGGAGCAGCAGCGACGACCAGGGTTGTCCCCGTCTTCTTTGCCTCCTGAGCTGGGGTTGCTCTTCCTCCTCTGACGGCTCTTTCTTTCCTTTCTTTTTGGTTTTGATTATTTTTTCCCTTCTCTTTCCCCACCCCTATATTTCAAGTTCCTGAACCTGTTGCTCTAAAACATCTGCAGAGACACAGGATGAGAGGCAGCAAATAGACCATGTAGCTCAGAGGGAGGGAGCAATCGGGGGGGTCGGGGGGAGGGGAGGGAGCAGCTTCGGCAGCGTTTCAGCAAGAGCTTGCCGTGCTTACAGTCCCTTCGCAGTTACTTCGTCTGTCCAACTTCGGCAGTGGGAGGGTTTCAAAAATCAGAAAATTTGCAAAAGATCCTCTCCTCCGGGCAGGCGATGTGTTCCCGATCCTTGAATCCCCGCAGATGTACAAAGAATAATAAAAATAATAACAATAATAAAAAAACGGCGGCAGTGGTTGTTGTTCTGAAAACGATCAGAAATATTTCTTAAATATGTGTATTTATATATACATAGAAGAAGGGGATGGTCACAGGTCTGTAGCAGAGGTAAAAAAGCTTATTTGCTACTCATCGCTTGTGATGCGATTGATGGAGTGGAGGGGTAGGAGAGAGACAGAAGGGAAAAAAAAAAGTCTCAGCTTGTTGTTGAAGCCCTCTTCGTGTGCAGTGAGCGGCAGTGAAATGTCTGATTGCACCGCGGGGTTGTTGGTTTTCAGGGAGTGTTTTGCTGCATTTAGAGATCTAATCTTGCATTGCTTGCGGCGGAGAGCTGCATCTCGCTGCCGTCGGTATTTCCCCCCTCTCTGTCTCGTACACCCTGGATCACTGTTTCCTTCCCGAATCAGAGGGAGAGGGAATGAGGATTGCAGGGCAAGAGGGGAAAACAAAACACATTAAAAAAAAAAGCCCAAAACCCAAACCACTCCGCCCCCGCCCGCAAAAACTAGTGTTCGGATTTATAGCTTCCTTTCTCCCCCTTTACTAGCAGCCTCCCACCCGTCGTTTTGGGGTGAAAAAATTAAGAAACCCACCAGTTCACCTCCATCACTAGCAGTAAATGTATATTTTGAGAGAAAGCTCAATCAGCAGCACGCTTGGGTTTCTTTAAGACAGGCCAGTAGCCGCCGCCACCACCACATCCTTTCTCTCCGTGTATCTATGCGTGTGTGCGTATGCGTGTCTGAGGAGCTGCACTTTTCTCGATGCAGTTTAATTCCAGTTTGCTTTTCTCTCCAGCCGAGAGGAAAGCAACAGGCAACCCATGGCTGGACGCATAGATTGAAAAAAAAAAAAAAAAAAAAAAAAAGAAAAAAGGGGGGGGGGGGGGGGGGGAAAGAAAAGCCACCACACACACACACACTCTCTCCTTTTCTTAGTCTCGCTAAAAGGGAAACAGTCTCTGTATTCACAGGGCTGCGCTATCAAGTGCCTCTCTTTTCTTTCTATTCAGCGTCTCTTTCCAATGACACTGCCGCCTAGCCCTCTTCATTTAGGGGAGGTGAGAAGAGGAGGAAAAACAATCCTGGCGATGAATAAAGTGGGAGATCTTTTAATCGATTAATTCGCTTATATTAAAACCTATACAGTTCCGCGATCAGTGTGATGCATTTTTTGCAGTCCTTTCAAAGCTTTAACAGTCTCTCTGAGCATCTTGGTACAGGGGAGAAGAGCGGCAGCAATGCCAGATGCGTTCCCCCTCTGCGATATACACCTTTCCTAGTGATACAGGGTATAGGTAAATACTGGGGAAGGGTAGCAAAATATTATTTCAGGTTCTTTTAACAACCTGAAATAAATGAATGGCAAATCCAGAAATGCAGGTGTTTCAATCTGCTTGGATGAGTCAGATCCAGCGGAACAAATCACATTCACTATCGCCTCATGTTCCTCCCTTCACAGACATTAGTTGCAGCTTCTTCCTATCGCTTCTCTGACTCACTCTATAGACAGGAAAGAAATTAATCAGATTTATATTTTGGAAAGGAAGGAGGGAAGAAAGAAGGAAAAAAAAAAAAAGAGAAGGTGGGGGTGTCGGATCCAGCTACACTTTTACTATACCTCTTTCTCCGGGAGACTGAGGATCAGGAAAACAAGGCTGTTATCCACTCACTGGCACAGAGGCGCGTCTGTCTCCTGCTTTGCTGAGTGTTTTTAACCACCTTTCCTCAGTGTTATGTGTGAAATATATCAGAGATCTTTCACATTAAAAGGAAAAAAAAACCGCAATAAAAACATAGGTTTCCAATACATTGCTCACAGATCTAGTTCCGAGTCTCAGTTCTGCACTGTTTTTTCTCCTTTATTTGAGTCCGGACCCAAAGTACACAGTTAATTCTGCAACGTGTGGCAGGGAGGCTTTCAAACGCAAAAGAAGAAAAAACAATTATTCTTCTCTGCCTCATTGATGGGTGGCCCCTTGCAAACAGACGGTCGCCAGTCTTAGCCAGGCAGCACGCGGAGCGAACGCCGATCCCCGATAAACCAGATCCATTTCACCAGCCGCCCGCAGGTAAGTGGAGAATTCAGTGAAAATTCAACAGTTGGAGCCGCGCTCTGCCTCGCTCTCTCTCTCTCTCTCTCACCCCCCTCCTCGCCTCCCTCACTGCAGCACT
>NW_005054528.1:116613-129849 GCF_000277835.1 Geospiza fortis
ACTGAGGCTGGAAAGGTGCGTGCTCGGATTGCCGGAGGGCCGGTCTCGACCCGTGCGTACGGAAATGAAGCTGCCATTTGTGACGAGCGTGTAAGTAGCAAGAATCATTTAGGGGAAAGGAGAAAAAAAAATATTAGAAAAAAAATAAAAAAAAAAGGGAAGAAAATCAACTCTGGAGCACTTATAAGACGTTCCTGAATTATTTTAGGAGCGTCTCTTAAAAGAGTCAGTTAAGGCAGCTGCTCGTTTGCCTTGCTCAATAGACTAACCTTCAGCCCTGAGTTATTATGTCCATAAATATAATATGACTTGGAAAAAGTCTTGCAGATTTATAAATTCAAATGAATGTTCTTTCCAGACCCATCTTCTCGTCCTGAGGACCTCTTTGTAGCTGTGAAACAGATAGTTTGCCATCCAGAGCGAGTCTGCTGGTAACCGTTATAGAACTAATGCCGTGTTAAAATGCAGTGTATAAATAAACTATACATACATTAGTGGCAGCAGAAAACCACTACTCTCGGCCGAGCCAACTTTCTGTGTGAGAGCGACGGACAGATGAAATAAAGGATATGTTTACAAAATGGGCTTTGCTTTCTGCATGAGGGCTTCAGATTGGCTGAGGGAATTTGGCGTGCTTGGCTAAGTCACGTATTTGGAGAAGTTCCCTATAAAAGCAGCGCAGTATTAAAAGTGGAACAAGCACCAGCGTAAGCCCCTGAGCTACCCGGAGACCTCGGTTGACCGCAACTCGAGTCCTCTGCTTTCCCCTCCTTATTCTGCAGCTTATGCCAGACCTTTAGGTTGTCTCAGGATGTCCACAGATTTTTCCACGCCAGTTCTGCTAATTGAGGGGGGGAAAGGGTCATTGCAATTATGTAATGGCTCCCTCTAGCGTGCCAGAGGTACTGCTGCATTTGGGGTATATCCCGTGAGCGTGCATCCTGCGGGGCGTGAGTGCGCGTGTGTGTCTGTGTACATACACACTGTGGGCTGTACACTGTGCCTAAGTGTGTGGTAACATGTGGTAACACTAGTTTCCTTTCAGAGCATGAAAACACCAGTAGGAGTAGAAAAAATAAAAACAAAATGGTTTGTATTACAGTGGCATATAATATGTAATACATTTCTGATAATGTTTCTCATGTTTAGTTTAACAAACAGCAAACAGCCTCGAAACCCAGGATGAATGTTCCTTTTTTTTTTTTTTTGAGGAGATTAGTGTCTTCATCACTTTTTTTTTTTCTTCAGCCTGGTGAGTACTTTTTTTTTATGTGACTCAGCATTACACAATAAATACTGATTCCA
The DNA here is from genome assembly GCF_000277835.1 of Geospiza fortis. Classification (NCBI taxonomy): domain Eukaryota; kingdom Metazoa; phylum Chordata; class Aves; order Passeriformes; family Thraupidae; genus Geospiza; species Geospiza fortis. The sequence goes on from NW_005054528.1 coordinate 117,919, forward strand.
CAATGAATTCAATACATTTGAGGGCACTGCAGTTTGTAAAACAAGTACTTGGGATTGAATTAAGGGAAAAACTATATAACCCTTTATACAAGTAACTGGAGTCTTTGCTTGTAAAATCTGTCCTTTTTATCAAACATCTTGCAGCTTACAACAATCCATTGATACCAACGTCATGCATGGAATACTTAGAGGAAAAATAAAATCTGAAACACTAGCACTGGATCTTCAAACCTCTGACTGAGTGCCAGGTGATAATGATAAATGAAACTCCTTGCTCTACAAGTCACTTGGTTTTGTGGTGTTAAGTTCAGCAGAGCTCCATGTTAATAGTCATTCTCAGGTATGGCTGATTATTAATTATTTCTAATGATTTCTTGGAAATCATGCCATCTTTACATCTTTACAAATTGTGGCTCTTAAACCCAATAAAGTCTTAGATGCCTAACTGGAAAAATACACATTAAAAATCACACTTGCTTATGAATATATGCCTCTGTCAGGCTGATGTTTGTTGCATCAGACAGTTTATAACAACAAAATGGCATTTATTGATTTTAATCCACCTGTGCAAGTAATGAATATTTTATTAGTTCGATGACTTTACAGCATATCTATAATACTTTTTCGTCAATTTTTTAGCACAGATTACATATTTGATAGCTTAGACTGGCATCATAATTTCATATTCATTCATCAGAAATGGTTGTATTTTTCACAAAGAGTTGGAAATGAAATGTATGATGGTAATGCGCATGAATGCAAATAACACCTATATGTTGTGCCATGTCACTATATATGGAATATATGGTTTGTATTCGTTGCTGAAAAAACAAACAAAAAAGAAAACAAAATAAAAAAAGTGCTTATTAACAGCTTGGAGAGAAAGCTGGTGTGTGGAGAGGCTAATACATAGAAAAATCACAAATCCTTAATAATAGAAATACACACATAGAAGACTTGTACTGTCTGCCAAATCAATAAAAGCACATTAAATACTCTGTGAAGGAGAAGCTCAACAGAGGAGCAAAGTCCAGTATAACAGCCCTAAGAATTAACTATGTATGGAGTTAAATTGTGCTTTGGAATGCTACTTTTCAATACTTTAGGTGTTTGTTTATTGGAAGCTATAGTTTGATGTTAACCTAAATAACAAGTAGTAACAGAACACATCTCCAAACATTTATTGAAAACATAACAACAGTATTCAGTCTTTTTTTATGAGGTGTTCATGATGAAATCCAGTACTTTATTATTCTATATTTAGCAAAGACAGGTAAACCTTTCTTCTTTCAGAAAAAAAAAAAAAAGGAAATAAATAAGAGATACCCTCGGAAGTGTTGAAATGAAAATCTGTTGTCTTGGTGTGGAGGGTGCTTAAGCATAGCACAGAAGTCTTAGAACAAATAATCCCTAAACAACTAATAGAAAATAGGAAGGCAAGGAAAAGATCAATATAGTTAAATGTCAAGGTTCAGTATTTAAGGTATTTGAGACTAAAATGTATCATTGGGAAAGCCCAAATCCAATCAGCTTGAGAACAATAGAAAGAAGTAAAATTAAAAAGGCCAAGGAGCAAATTTGAGGAACAAATAATCCATATATAAGACAATTAATTACCTGCTAATAAACAAACGTGCTTTACCTGTGTGAGGAAGCCATGACAAAACTGTCCAGCCTATTATTTAGCCATAGCTGTAAACCAAAAAGTACTGAGAACTTATTTTTCTGTACTCCAATACTCATAGAAAATGAAGCCATTTACTCAGGTCAGCTTCTTTTTAGTAACAAAGATGAGATGTGGACATGTTTAAGGTGTCAGTGGTGATTTTCTTAAAGAGCAGAAAGCATCTAACTAGATGGTAGTGATCAAGCATTCTTACAGAATGTGAAAATGAGGTAAATGAACTGTTAAAAATATGCAGTCATTAAGACCAGTTACTATATTTGAAGATTAAAATGTACAAAATCTGTTTCTCTTTTAAAAAGACTAAAAGGGTGATCAACAAATTGTAGCGATCAACAAATTGTGGTGTGGAAAGATTTATTTTTTGTAGCAGTAGTACAAAATGGATTAAAATAACAATTAAAAATAGAAATTATATTGCATTTAGAGAAATGTAAGAGAAGTACTGTCCAGAAACTCAATGAAATCAACAGAAACCATTCCACCAATTTGATCCATCCCATGGTAGCAAAGTAGTACAACTTGCATAGACAAAGACTTCTTTATGTTTGTTAGTATTGTTTCAAAGTTGTAACAGAACAACAGATGAAACTCCTTTTGTTGCTCTGTATGTAAGCAGTTTTATGTCAATTTAATTGTGAGGTCACATCAGCAAGACACTTTCAAGAGAGAATTGCTGAGAAAGGGAATACAAAATAACAGGGCAGTAGGTAAAGGCAAGAGAGGGTAAGTGTCTGCAAATGATGTTAGTGGGCTAATGGGAGGATAGGACCCAAGATGAAAGAGGAGTAGGAAAAGGCTGCTGAAGCAGGGCACAGGACGATTTAAAAGGCTTCAGGCAAACTGAATTAGTGAGTAGGAACTAAGTGTGAAATTCTCACTGAAAGAATTGATTCCTATGGCTTCTATGTAGCCAGGAATATTATGGTTACAGTTGTACCTGTGTCATTTTGGAAACACAAACAAACATACACCCACAAGCATTTATTGGGCTTACAGTAAGGTGAGTTTTAGGCCAGACGTGAGGTCGTAGGATCTGTATTTGTATGCCTCTTTTCAGCCACATTATTTAATGATTATTTAGTACAATATACAGAAACATTTCTCGCTTTTTTTTTACAGTGAAAACAGGGCACACTGAGATAAAACCCAGCGTGTTTCAAACAGATTAAGAAGTTTTCTTAATGAGTTTTTTAAAAACAATTTCTTTAAGAGCAATTGAAATACTGAAAACTGGTTTCCTACAGGTGTGTCTTTTAATTTTCTCTCTGCCACTAGTACCAGATTCCTCCTGTGTCTGATGGTTGCCCTGCAGCTATGAGTGGCTGGCTGAGAGGGACATGCTGCTGGGCCAGGCAGCAGCTGCCTGGAAAGGTACAACAGCTACCTTTACTTCTCTCAGGGTATCAATTTATATTGCATACATAGCCACTCACTGAAATGAAATTTAAGCTAAAACCACCTTTAAACCATTTGCAAATTTGATTGAAATTGTCCAGTAGCTCAGAGAGTTGCTGGGCAGAATGATGAAGAGACAGAGACACTCAGATAATGGTCAAGGGGGCTGGTGTTTTTACTTGCATAGCCTCCTTTAAAAAATGAAAACATCTTAAAATAAAACACTTCAGCCATTTGATTATAACATGATGCCAGTGCTGGAGTTAGGACATGGCATAGTGATATGATCATATGACTTGGCATGCTAACATAATGCACACACTGCCAGTACCAGTGAGATAGGAATATACTGTAAATACAGACACTAGATCTTGTGAAAAAGGAAAGGAAATATCTCTGTTTTCAAGGCCAGGATATTGTCCAAAGAATTTTAAAACTTTTTTAAAGCAAATATTGTATGGATTTTTCTCAAACCTGACAATTTTTGTTTGCACAGTAAATTACATCAAACCATATAGAAATGAGCAATATGCTTTACTTCACTGAATAATGAAGTACTTCTCTGATAAAAATCTGTTTTGTGAATTCTTTGTGACAAGTTTGTTAGCAATTAGAACACATAGACCTGTCATTAATATAATGATTTAAATATTTGTTTAGACATTTATAAACATAATTAAATTTTATTAAATACTGGGCTTAGTAGATGGAATTAATTTGATTGCAGTTATTGCTAATGGTTAATGTCTCCTATGTCTTTTAAAGATTATGTGGCAGGACAGGAGAAGTTTTTGTTGTCTTGTTCCCCTTTGGCTAAGGCTGCACTCTGGAAATATTGTGCCTTCCTTGGGAATGGTCAAATAAAGAAATTTAATGCAGGATTAAAAAGGAGAAGGAGGAAGGGGGAAAGAAAACAAAATCAAGAGTGAGTAGAAACTCCAATAAATGCTGAGAAAAGCAGGGAACAGAACTGCTTTATTAGTCTCAGAACGGAAGGAAAGAAAATATTCCCTTGGGCTTGGGGAGTGGACTGTGCATAATCTGCAAACCTGCCGAGCTGCCAGACTGGGACCATGCATGGAAGAAGACCTGGCATCTCACATCAGCACGAGCCAGTGGATGTTCATCTACACCTTTTCTATTCTGTCTAATTTTGGATGTTTTATCAAGCTTTGCTTTGAGTAGTATCTTATCTTTGAGATTTAAAACTTTCTTGGGAGTGATGATAGTGCTAGCTTTAAGGAAAAGGTAGAAGCAGATCAAACTCAAAGATGTGGCTAAATTATTTATATTTTACAGACAGAAGTACTGATAGAGGACAAAGTTGGAGAAGCCAAAATCATAGAATCACAGAATGATTTGGGCTGGAAGGGGCCTTAAAATTATCTAGTTCCAACACCCCTGCCATGGGCACAGACACATTTCACTGGATCAGGTTGCTCAAAGTCCCATCCAGCCAGGCCTTGATGGCTTCCATGAATTGGGGATCAGCAAGCTCTCTGGTCCACCTGTACCAGTGCCCCATAACCCTCACAGTAAAGATTTTTTTCCTAATATCTAATCTGAACCTACCCTCTTTCGTTTTAACACCATTCCCCCTTGTTCTGTCACTATAGGCCTTTGTAGTCAAAGTAACATTTCTAGACATATCTGATTATATGAAAGATCAGGGAAATCAAAGAAAATGGAGACCCTAACCTTAAATTCTTGATAAATAAAAGACCCTAAAATTCTTGATAAATAGATTTCATGAGAGCTGTTTAAGGGCAAAATCATGTGCTGGAACTCTAAGAAAAATATCCTACCTTTATGGTTATTCTCAGTGAGATTTGGTATGGAACAAATAATTTACTTCTCTTTGTTAAAAAGAGCAATATATCAGACAAAATTACTGACCCAACGGCATATAAAAAAGCTACTGGAAATCTCATGCTTCTTGTGCATGAAGGTCCCTAAGAATATCATTATATTAGTATTATTAATAGTAATTAATACATTGGAATTCACTGAAATCTCAATACAGCTTGTCGCTGAATCTCTTCTCTCTTCTCACATTTCAGTATTAAAATTTCTTAGGAGCTAATGTTTACTGGCCGTAGCCAAGGAAGTGTGGTAACGTTCAATGCATCACTTTTTCCTCACAGAGCACTGCTTAGAGATTAAAAACTGTTAACATCAGTCAGATTTGTGAGTATCAACAATTTTCATGTGAAGTAAGACCAGTGTCTTCAGAACTGATACTGCCAATTTCCAGTATTGGTAGAAAGCAGAAGATTGAGGAAGACTCCAGAATAATTCACATGTAAAGTACTAGGTAATCCTCATCCACAGAAATTCACCAGGTGGGATGAAGATAAAACTTTAAAACTTTTGAATTCCAAGTGCAGCTGGAAATCAAGTTCCAGTTCCCTGAAGAGAGTAAGCCTGAACTGTAAGTGCCAAGTAATCTGTATAGATCAATTTGCAGGAGATAAAGTTCATACTGGAAACAAAACCAGTAACAACAACAACAAAGGAGTTAAACCAGATTTCTGGTAATTAGTTATTTCCATTTTTTTTTTCATTTTAGTTTTTCTAAGCTAGCATTTTGCACCGCCTGACAAAATTTCAAACTCTTCTAAGGGTGTATGAAATTTCTTATCCATTGAACACTATAAGATTCTACAAGCTAAATTTACCTGTTATGCAACCCTTTTGTTTCCAAAGTATTCCCTTATTTAGTTATGCAGTTAGTAGCTCTACTTTAAACATGACTGATTGCAACTCTGTAAACAATTCTGTTGCTAAATCTCTCAGAGAGATGGAATCCCATTTACTCTCTCCTAGCTGCAATTTCAGAAGATTAGAAGGAAAAAAACAAAACCTGAAGTAAAAACAAAGAACCCAAAACAGGTAATGAAACTGTCTTTGCACCCTATCCCAAAAGTTCAGGGACACAACTAGGAATAAATTATGATGATAATAAAAAAAAAAAATCTGTTGAGTCAAGTGTTACATTTGTATGCCTTTTAAAAGGGAGCAACATCTTTAGACTTTTTGTACTAGGAACAAAACTGGATGGTTAGCTTCAATAGACGCGTAAGCTGGCAAAGAAAGTTTTATTTGCCAGCTTACGCATCTATTGAAACCCACCATCCAGTTTTGTTCCTACTAACCCTTTTCATTTGTCTACTCCTGTGTGAGTTCCAACATAAACAAGACTTGTAAACAGCAGACTATAGATAAGCTTTCAAAATGTTGTGTGGCATTTTGCCCACATATCTGTCAAGTAAAAGGTTAGAATCTTCATTTTTTAAAGAAAAACATACAATTAGCAGCAAGGCAAGGCTGTCTAGAGCATGAGGTTTTCAAAGTTTGACACATCTGTAGGTGCAACACAAGCCATTTATTTGTACGAAGCTCCCTTTCATCTCCTGATGAAAAGAGAGAATCCAGGGAGGGGCCCACCTATGAGGAATTTGCTCTCAGGAATTACAAAATAAGGTTCTTGCCCAACGTGTCCAGTATATCTACAACTGGGTAACGGGGTAGGAGATTATTTTTTGCCTTGTTTGACTACCAAATTGAGGTTTCTATACTGGTTTCAGTGGCATAATCACCAAATAGGATTGTCAAATACTCTTATCCCCACTGTGCAGGAAAATAAGGGAGACTTGAGGGCTTGCTTCCTGGCATGGGCTAGTGTGACTTCAGGTCACAGCAAAAGCTGGAGAGTGATGACAGCAGCCTGTGAGGGGCCACTGGTCCCTGTCCGGATGGGGCATTGGCAGCTGGTGCTCAAGGCCATGCAGGACTTTGGCTTCATCCCCTCAACACATTGGCCATCTGAGATAAGCTGAACTGACAGTTGGCTGCCAGCACAGAGCAGTAGGGGTTTGTGCCCCCCTTAGAGCCAGGGGTAAGCGAGAGAGGAAATAATGTTTCTAAAAGTCATAATTCCCTTCTCTGTTTGCTCCTGGGATGGTTCTGCTATACATCCCCCTTTCTGCAGGCAAACTGTTGTCTTACAGTCTTGTCATAAGTGATTAGTCAGAAGCCAGTGCTATAAAAAAGCCAGAACAGAATGTAATAACCAAGGTGCAAAATTAACATTTAAAAAATCCTAAAACCTGCTGCAAAAACAAAAACAGATCCTAAAATAAAATATGAAATATTGTGTCCTTAAGACCATTAAAAACGCTTAGTGAATTTTTCTATCTTTAATAAAGACATATTAAACAGGCTTGATTTTTTAAAAATTGTTTAATGTCCATGTCCTGGAAATTTTGTCCTTTAAGGCATCTTAATGATGAATGCATAAAACAATTTTTTTACTCTTTAAAAAAATGCATATGTTGGATAAACTATGCAAAAAATAAAGACAAACAAAGAAATCTATGCAAATATATATCTTGGATAGTATTTCTGTCATTAATGTTGATGTGTTAGGTACCAAAACAAGTTTAGTTTTATATAAGAAAATGTATTCATGGTTGCTGCCCTGAGGAATTTAGTGTCAGTAAATTAACATAAATGAATTGCTACAATTTTCTGTTTTATTATAATTTCTAAAATTGTTAGCAGACTTAACGCTTCTACATACATCTAGAGATAACATCTGAATTGCAAATAAATCACTACAAAATATATGTTGCAGACAGTTTTATTTAATGTGCAGAGGCATTAAATATTTAAAGGGCTAACTTCTGCCATTTGCCTATTTCACTAAGCATGTCCACTGTGGTGCATAAAGGAGAGTCTACTATATTGGGAGGGGTAATATTTTAGGATAAGATTTGTTTTACACTACAAGTATTTAATTTAGAGCTAATGAGTCAGTTATGTTACTAAAGCAGCATAGTTATTTTAAATGCATTTATTTAGATGTAGGGACTATATAATTAGGTTTTTTATCCTTGTTTTACTCTGTATTTCTTAATAGCTAGTTCCTGTTTAACATGCAGTAACTCATATCAAACCTAAATGAAATGCTTTTTGGAGGATTGTTCTTTAAATCTTTACTGAAGAAGTAAAATTTGCTTTTCTAATTAAAAACTTATTTGAAAAGACAAACTAAGCACATATAAGCATCTCTAAGGCACAAGAACACACCATTTGGTTATGGTGAATGATGATCATGATCACTTATATCCTGTTTGTGTAATGCTGTAAACACACCCTCACTGCCTGGGAAACTCTGTTTGCCAGGGTACTACAGGACATGCATAATGCTCATTGCCACCACCTGACATGTGAGGGCACAAAACCTGTCTCAGAGCACGCCAGCCAAGTTCAACATCTCACCCTTATCTGAAGGTGCTTAATGACTCAGGGTATCAAAAAGACTGAGTCCTTTGTGACGACTGGTTGACAGTTTTGGGGTTTTGTCTCATTAGAACAGTCTGACATAAATACAGTTTATCTGGAGAGGGACTGACATCTTTGGTGGACAGACTCAATACAGTGGAATGAAATCTCATGAGAAACAATGACCATTTTACACCTCAGGAAGTTTCTGCTTCAGTTGCAAGGCTTTTCTCTTTACTTAGCTTGCTTTAATGAAAATATATGCAAAATTTGTATGTAGGTAATTTTAATTTATAAAGATGAAGCGGGTCACACACTTCTATTTCAAGCAAGGGTGCCAGAACAAAATTAAAGTAGATTAATTTGTAGTTCTTGGTGCACTGGTATTAGATGTTCTCATCCTACAGTGATGAATGTCTATCAAAAAACCTGCGTGTTGGAGAAGACCACATACGACCACAAGAAAGGTAAAATAATTGCTAATATGAGGTGTCAAACTGCATGAAATGTATTATGTCACAAAAATGTCCTAATTCAGATATTATTGAACTCCTATTACAATACATAATCATGTAGAGAACTGCTGAAGAAATGTATTTTCAATTGCTTTGCTGTTTTTTTTCTCTAATGTGGTGTTCCTGATCATTGTCTCTGATTTTTAAAGGCTGTAGTCATGTTAGTATAGCATTCACTTCTTCAGCAGAAATAAATTGTCTCTATGATATTATGACTGTAGTACTGATTCTGCTCTTGCAGACCAAGTAGCTGCTTGTTGCATTTTCCAACTAAAAGTTCATTAAAGCATAACCAGATTTCAGCTTTCATCTGTGTGATCCTGATATTATTTGGCTCATATGATGCGAAAATCACAGAAGTCCCTATGCAATTGAATTTCTAAAGAAAAACAATTTTTCATTAACTTTTAATCACAACTTCTTTCAGGGATTTTTAGTTGGATTTTTTTTAACGAATGAGTGAGGAGAATTCTAAAGTTTTGCTTGTGACTTTTCTAAAGCCTTTCATGTAGCTCTTTGGTTTACAGATTTTATGAGAAAGAATTCACAAACAGGGGCCATTGTTTATTGTCCTGTAGTAAACAGCAGCTTTCTTAGACAACTGGCTACAGTCCCAAGGAAATTGGACCCAAACCTCTGAAAAGCCACTTATCATAGAGTAAATGCATGAAAGAAAAATGTCAAAAATTCACAGGAGGATTTTGAAAGACCTCAAGAGATCAAACTATTGTCTATGCTGTCTAGCTCAAAGAGTTTAAAGTAAGATACAATACAATATTACACCTGGCAGATCTAAACAATACATCACTAAATGCGCTCGTACTCAAAGTGTAGGGCCTCTACTAAGTAGTGAGTAAATTCAAATATTAAAGTAAATTTGAATATTAATGTCTATATTCTGTTTGGAGACATTATTCTTTTTCAATAGATTCATTTAAAGTTGAAGCTGTGGGTGCTCTCTGGTAGATTCTAATACATGTCGTCCTTCCAGTCAGTGGACCGAAAAAGAAAAATTACAATAATTAGTGCTCACACCTTATCATATAAAGGGAACAGAGGTGGTTACTACACAGAGTTAGGCAAATACCAATATGTTGGGGGACTTACTGTTGTGCATAAATGACATGAATTTAAAATTATTAAATCTCTTCATAGTTGGCTGTAGTATAACCAAGGCCTAGCACTTACCCTTCTGAACAGAACAAATCCTCATTGGGTTTAACAGGTCTTTTCCAGTATTAAACATATTTATGCAATTAATTAGGAAGAAAGAGATGATAAAAACATGACCTTTTTTACTTCTGTGAAGTAAATATCAGGTGTCAATATTAAGAGTAATGCAGCTAACATTTCTAATGCATCAAGACAACTATTTGGAATATTGACCTATGGGATAAACAAGTATTGAGATTTTGTCATCCCTTCTAAATGTCACATCACTGACAGGGAGAAAATTGGAATGTTAAATGGAAAGCTGCTGTGTTCCACAGTAACAAGGAAACTGAGACCTATGGGCTAAACAACAGTGCTTGACTATTGTCATATCTTAAACTAACTTCCTTCCTTCCTTCCTTCCTTCCTTCCTTCCTTCCTTCCTTCCTTCCTTCCTTCCTTCCTTCCTTCCTTCCTTCCTTCCTTCCTTCCTTCCTTCCTTCCCCCCCTCCCTCCTTCCCCCCATAGAAATTTGCCATTCACTATGGAGACAGCTAAAGTACACACTATGGTACTCACACTATGGTACTATGTCGTGCTCACCTATACTAAGATTTAAAAAATCACCTCAAAATAGAGGTGATTTTTTAAATCTTAGTATAGGTGAGCACAACAATGATTTTAGTTTGGGGTTACTAATTTGTAAGATTTCTACCATACCAGCCAGTAAAAAATTATCCTATTAAAAGGTAATGTAAATTATTTAAAATTAAGTATGTAAATATACTTGGCTGCCACACTGAAATTCTGCTTCAATTTCATTCAGAGATATACTGAAAAAGAAAAGATAGTCAAATTTCAGTGAAATTTGAATTTTTAATTTCCTTTTTCAAATACAGTACTTGCAATCAAAATATTTAGATTTGGTCATTATCAACACTAACTCACTAGCACCACAAAGTGGGAGTAGAGTCTCTGGTACATTTTTACTAAAACCACTGCAATTACACCTGACATTAGCAGGTGTGGTCAAATTTAACAACATGTTTTCACTACAGGTGTCAATATTTCTAGCATTGTTGGTGTATTTCAAAGAAAGAATAATAAAAAGAACTTCTACCAACACTGTTAGAGCAGATAGATAAAGTTGGCATGTGTCTCCAGATGTGTGGATTATGTGTCACAAATGTGAAAGCATGTCTGAGTTTAAGCAGCTAGTGACCAGTGTTGTATGTTGAGCTCTCAATCAGATAAATTCCTATATCTCTTATAATGACACATTTTTATCTCTTTTGCTGTTCAAATTACTTTGATAAATTGGAGAGGGGGATTGTTTTCCCACATTTGGTAGCTTCAGATACAGAATTTTTAAAATTATTTTTCTCATTTGTATACACATTACACTTTAAGAAGCATATGTCTAATTAATCAAGTTAATTACACATCAAGATGCAAATCTTGTGTGGCCAGGGGTTTTTTGTTATTTCTTTTGTTAATTCATTTCGTAGCTAAACTAAAAGAAATTTATCACATGCACTGCATTTGCTTCGGAAAGAGTCACTGATTTGCTGCTGCAAGTTTTTCTTTGAGTTTCCCAGTGCTTCTATCAATAAAATTGATAGCAGTTGCCCTTAGATGTTTCTGCTATTATAATACCATCAACACTAAAGATTTACAAACATTAATTTAACTGACAATAGATTATAGAATCTTGTTGCTTAATAGCTGAATTATGGGGAAGATTTGTGTGATAAACAAGCTGAAATGCCCCTTGCCTGAGGAAACTCCTAGGAATAAAAGGTTCTGTTGTGTTTGTGGGGTTTTTTTTGTTGTTGTTTTTTTTTTTTTTTTTAGGGGGGGAGAAATAAAACTGCTGCCATAAACTTTTGCCCAACA